>NC_056748.1:697755305-697850305 GCF_019279795.1 Protopterus annectens
TGTGACTGATCAATTTATTTTCTCTGTAGTTACTACAGCTCTGCACATCACCCTTATTCTTAAAAATCAGTACCAAAACACTTTTTCTCCATTCCTCAGGCATCCTCTCACTTTCCAAGATTTCATTAAACAATCTGGTTAAGAAACTCCACTGCCATTTCACCTAAACACCTCCATGCTTCCACAGGTATGTCATCTGGGGCAACAGCCTTTCTATTCTTCATTCTCTTCATAGCTATCCTTACTTCCTCTTTGCTAATCCATTGTACTTCATGATTCACTATCCCTACATCATCCAACCTTCTCTCCCTCTCATTCTCTTCATTCATCAACCCCTCAAAGTACTCTTTCCGTCTCCTCAACACACTCTGCTCGCTTGTGAGTATGTTTCCCTCATTATCATTTATCATCTTTTCCTGCTGTACATCTTTCCTAGCTCAGTCCCTCTGTCTAGCTACAGGTTCTTTTCTCCCTCCTTAGTGACCAACCTTTCATACAACTCTTCATATGCCTTATCCTTAGCCTTCGCCACCTCTCTCTTTGCCATGCAGCTCATCTCCTTATACTCCTGTCTACTTTCTTCATCTCTCTGACAATCCCACTTCTTCTTTGCCAACCTTTTTGTCTGTATACTCTCCTGTACTTCTTCATTCCACCACCATGTCTCCTTGTCGTCCTTCCTCTGTCCAGATGTGGTACCAAGCACCTTTCTAGCAGTCTCCCTTACTAGCTCTGCTGTAGTTACCCAGCTATTTGGTAACTCTTCACTGCCACCCAGTGCCTGTCTTAACTCATCCCTGAACTCCACCTCACAATTACCCTTTTTTAATTTCCACCATTTGATCCTTGGTGCTGCCCTCACACTCCTCCTCCTCTTCTTGATCACCAACTCACACTCCTCCTCCTCTTCTTGATCACCAACATCATCCTACAAACCACCATCCTATGCTGCCTAACTACACTTTCTCCGGTCACCACTTTACAGTCTGCAATCACCTTCAAACTGGCCTTCCTACATAAGATATAATCCACCTGTGTGCATCTTCCTCCACTCTTGTATGTCACCCTATGCTCCTCCCTCTTGTTAAAATATGTTTTCACCACAGCCATGTCCATCCTTTTGGCAAAATCCACTACCATCTGACCTTCTGCATTCCTTTGTTTAACACCATACCTACCAATCACTTCCTCATCCCCTCTGTTCCCTTCACCAACATGCCCATTCAAATCTGCTCCAATCATAACTCTCTCACCCTTGGGTACAGTCATCACCACTTCATCCAATTCACTCCAAAATATTTCTTTCTCATCCACTGCACACCCAACTTGTGGAGCATCTGCACCAACAACATTCATCATTACACCATCAATTTCCAGCTTCATAAACATCACTCTATCCAACCCTCTTTTTACCTCCAAAACACTCTTTGCACACTGTTCCTTCAGAATAACTCCTACGCCATTTCTCCTCCCATCCACACCATGATAAAACAATTTGAACCCGATACACCTAGCCTTACTCCCCTTCTATCTGGTCTTTTGCAAACACAATATACTAACCTTCCTTCTGTCCATATCAGCTATCTCTCTCCCTATACCAGTCATACTGCCAACATTCAAAGTTGCGACCCTCACTACCACAGTCCTAGCCTTTCTCCTCTCTTCCTGCCTTTGGCCATGCCTTCCGACTCTTCTCCTCCTTCAGCCAACAGTAGCCCAACTTCCGCCAGCACCCTGCTGGCTAACAGTACTGGTGGCGGTCGTTGTTAACCCAATAATATATATTAATATATATATATATATATATATATATACTATATATTAATATATATATATATATATATATATATATATATATATACACACACACACACACACTCTCACACACACACACAGATATATATATATATATATATATATATATATATATATATATATATATATATATATAAAATGGGCGTCGAGCTGGTACCTCGGCGTTTCGTAAAAATCTACTGCCAATCATTAGCAGACCGGAGTTCTGCTGTGGCGACCCCTTACTGGGAAAAAGCCGAAAGACAAACAAAGTACAGTTGTGTACCTACCATAAATGTAGATGTTCGAGTGTATTCACTGTTGCAGTCATTACATTTGGCTTACCCTGCTAGCAGGCTACCCGCAGTCGGCCTGAATTCCAAAGTCTAGGTCCGGCGTCGGTTGCTTTCACCTCCTCCCTGACGTCAGTGCACCAGGGGTATAAAAGATGCAGCTGATGCCATTTTCTTCAGTTTTTCTTGCTAGGCTAAAAATGTCTACAAAGGATGCATGCACCAAGTAACAAGTTTCCTTCGTCGACAAGCAAATACACCACATAGGTTGTATAGAATAGAGAAGTACAGATAAGGTGCAGCAAAGACAAGGGGGATGGAGGGTGGGTAACCTGGATTGCAACAGTGAATAAACTCGAACATCTACATTTATGGTAGGTACACAACTGTACTATGTACATCGTGTTTCACTGTTGCAGTCATTACAATTGGGTTGAATCCCAAAGCTAAGGTTCGGAGGCTGGAACTAAACAGAATTAGGAGCGGCTATGAAGCCCTGCAGGACTGCAGTGGCAAAGCCTGCCATGGATTTGGAGTAGAGTGGTAAGTGGTAGTGCTTTGTAAAAGTGTGCACTGAACTCCAGGTTGCAGCCTCTAAAATGTCTTTGGTTGGCACTCCTCTGAGGAAGGCTGCTGAAGTGGCTGCTGCTCTTGTTGAATGTGGCCTAATGCCCTTAGGCACTGATTTGCCATGTTGAGAATAGCATAAACGAATGCAGTGACCTATCCACTTTGAAATAGTCTGCTTTGAGATAGCCTTTCCTTGTGATCCTGCAGCATATGCGACCAGTAATTGCTCAGTCTTTCTGAAAGCTTTGGTTCTGTCCAAGTAGAAGTACAGCTGTCTGTGTATGTCCAAAAAATGCAGAAGTTTCTCACCCTTATTCTGTGGGCTTGGATAAAAGGTAGGCAAATGAATAGTTTGGTTGAGGGCCACACTGGACACTACCTTAGGCATAAATGTGGGGTTTGTCCTTAGAGAAACCCTATCTGGATGGAAAATAATAAAAGGTTCCACAGCCATGAGTGCCTGTAGCTCTGAGACTCGTCTTGCAGAGGTTACTGCTAGGAGCAGAGCTGTTTTCCATGATAAAAATTTTATATCTGCTGTAGTGGCTGGCTCAAAAGGAGGCAGAGTGAGTTTTTCCAAGACATAATTGAGTTCCCATGCAGGTACTGGTGAGCTCCTTGGAGGCCGTAAGTTTTTGGCTCCTCTGAGGTACTGCCTTAATAAAGGATGAGAAAAAATAGGTGGCTCTGTATTGTAATGAGCTGAAATGGCAGAGGCATGAATCTTAATTGATGAAAAGGATAGGCCTTTGTTCAGCATCTCAGTTAAGTATTGCAAAATCTGAGGGATATTTGGAACAATCATTTCAATTCCTTGTGCCTGGTTCCAAGCACAGAATCTATTCCATTTTTCTGCATAAGATTTTCTGGTACTAGGCCTCCTGGCCTCCAAGAGAACTTCCATCACCGCTTTAGAAAGAGGTGTGTTTTGAAAAGCTACATTATCTGCCACGCTGCCAGATTTAAGGTCCTGAGTTGGCTGTGCAGGATCTGATTGTTTTGTTGCTTCAGTAAGTGAGGAATTTGCGGTAATGTCCATGCTGGGCATTGAGTCAAGTTCCTTAGGAATGGGTACCAGTGCAGGCGGGGTCAGTCTGGGGCAATCCGTATCATTTTTGGCTTCTCTTGTCTGACATTTAGGAGTACCTTGGGGAGGAGAGGCAGTAGGGGAAAGTCATATACTGTTAAGTTCTTCCATCTGAAAGATAGAGCATCCACTTTCCATGCTTGCAAGTCCTTGTGCAGAATCTCTGTAGTTGGCAGTTGTGAGGGGAGGCAAATAGATCTATGTCCGGGCATCCCCAATTCCTTGTTATCATGTTGAAGACTTGTGGATCTAATTTCCACTCGTGGGGATCCATGAGGTTTCTGCTTAGTTCGTCTGCCAGAGTATTTATCTTTCCTGGCAGGAATTGTGCTTGCAGATGTACTTGGTAAGTCAATGCTGTGTCCCACAAAGTCATGGCTAGTCTGCAAAGAGGGTAGAAACGTGCACCTCCCTGCTTGTTTATGTACCACATAACTGTAGTATTGTCCGTCTTTATCAGTAGTTGTCCTGGATGAAGATGATCCTTGAAGGCTGTCAGGGAATTTTGAACAGCTAGCATCTCTTTTTGATTGATATGTAGATGCATTTGGATTGCGGACCCTGAGCCCTGAATACATCTTCCTGCCATGTGGGCCCCCCAGGCATAATCTGATGCATTTGTTGTCAATGTTTGCCTGGCTGGGGGTAAAGTGAATGGCTGCCCCTTGTTGTGGTGACAGGCCTTTTCTCACCATCGAAACTTCTGTTGCAGGCAGGGAATGAGTGCAATTATTGTTTCCAGGCTGTGGCAATGTTGAGTCCAAACGCTTTTTAGATGCCATTGTAGTTTCCTCATATGCAGTCTTGCATATGGAATTAGCAGAATGCAGGATGCCATGAAGCCCAAAGCCTGCATAATTTTTCTTGCAGTTAACTGGGTGTTTGTTGCCAACATTTTGAAATAAGTAGTCAGTTGCCTTTGTTTGTCTGGCGTGAGACAAGCCATCTGGGCAGTTGTATTTAAGCTTGCACCCAGGAATATTCTCTCTTGAGAGGGTACAAGTTTTGATTTCTTTTTGTTTACTGTGTACCCTAGGCATGTTAATAATCTTTTTACAAACGCAAGATGCTGCAGTAGTATGTCTTTGTTCTCTGCTTGAATAAGGCAGTCGTCCAAGTAAGGATATACTTGTATTCCTCTTTGTCTGCAAAATGCAATTACTGGTGCCAGGCATTTTGTGAAGACCCTGGGTGCAGTAGATAAGCCAAAGGGCTGTGCAGAGAATTGGTAGTGCATTGAGCCAGCTATGAATCTGAGGTATCTTCTGCATGACTGTCTGACTGGGACATACATGTATGCCTCTTTTAGGTCTAAAGTTACAAGCCAGGCCTTCTTGCCCAGCATGGGCAGAAGCTGCTACACAGTCAACATTTTGAATTTTGGAATATCCAGTTATGTGTTTAGAATAGATAGGTCCAGTACTGGCCTCCAGGCTTTGTCCTTTCTGGGCACCAAGAAAAGTCTTGAATAAAATCCTTGTCCCTGCTCTTGCTGTGGTATTTGCTGAATGGCCCTCATGTCCATGAGGGATGAAACTTGCTTTTGTGCCTCTGCCCATTGATGTTTTGGCAGGTCTGGCATACAGTTTGCCCTTGGCAGGGTGTGAAAGTGGAACCTGTAACCTTGTGACACTATGTTCAAGACCCATTTGTCCTGGGTGATTAGGTGCCAATTTTGAGAAAAAAGTGCTAGTTTTCCCCCTAAAGGAGCTGCCAGAAGATAAGTGCTTGGCACTGGCAGGGGGAAGTCATTGGACTGCTTTCTGTATGGCTGTGATTTGTCTTCTCCGCTTTTGGAGGTAGAAGCACCCCATTGTTTAGACCTGTATGAGCCTTGTGGCTGGGATCTGCCTCTAGGGTGTATGTATCTGCCTCTTTGTGGCCTGTCTGACACTGGAAAGGACCAATTCTTTGTAGGCCAGTGTCTGCTAAATCTTGGAGGCAGTACCTGTAAGAAATCCTTGACTGTTTGCATAGATTTGGCTTTGTCCTCCCATTTTCAACACCTCTTCTGCTTTAACACCAAACAAGGTATCATGCTGTAATGGAGCATCTGATAATTTTGCTTTAACATGATCAGGCAGATTCTGTTCCTTTAACCAAGCATGCCTCTTAATGACACAACCCGTAACAGCGGCTCTGCAGGAGGCTTCCAAAGAATCAAAACCACATTGTAAAGTATGCTTTCTAACTTGTTCAGCTGCATGCAATAAATCCTGCATTTCTTTATTTTCTGCACATTCAGAATTTGGCAACATTTTCTGTTTAAGCAGTGACATAATGTATTGCTGATATTTAAGCATATGAAACTGACAATTTAAAGCCCTTATAGCCAAGGTAGCAGAAGTGTAAATATTTTTCCCCATCTGTCCAGTGCCCTGGAATCTTTGTCAGAGGGGGTAGGGTTTTTTGCAGTGGAAGCCTTGACCCCCTTGGGACCCTGAGAGATAGTTTCTGGGTCAGCAGCAGGGTTTTTAAAAATAAATTTGTGGGAGTCTGGAACCCTGTAGTATCTGTCTGGCTTAACAGGAGCTGGAGGGTAAGGATTCAGGAGTTAGGAGTCAGACTGGACTATGAAAATATATCATCTACAATGTCTAGCACAGGTGGAACAGCAAGGGACCTGTGCTGAGGCAGTAAAAGAAAGTCTCTGAGCCTTTTCTTAGATTCTGAATAATCTTGGCTCTCCCAGTGGAAATGCTCCCTTCATGGTATGCAGTGTTTCCCCACAAGAATAATCCTCAGGAGGAGAAGCTGAATGGATAGATTCTTCAGCATCAGAATCCTCATAAGGAGGAAGAGAGTATTCCTGATCAGAAGAGGAATCAGATGAAATGGAAACCTGATCTGAAGATTCATATTCTATCTCTTGCCTAGGCCTCTTGTCAGGAGGGGGATGAGAACCCCTGATCAAAGTAATCAGGTCTTCGGCCATTTTGAGCATCTGTTTTTTAGGCATGGAGGCCTGTCCATGGGGCTGTTGTACTTGTTTCTTTGTCTTTAAAGCTGCTTTAGTCTTTGTCTTTGAAGCTGAAGTTGTTTTAACAAATAATTGTGTAGGCCTGAAAACGCCCTCAGAAGCTGATGCCTGCTCAGCGGCTCTGGACCCATCTGAGGGAATGGTTTCCGAAGGTCCAATACCTTGAGTTTCTGTAGGCCTAGTTAACTCCACGTGGGAGTCGGTATCGGCCTGTGGCTCTAAAGTAGCGGTTGTCAGAGGCTGTGGAAACGCCTCACTGAGAACCGGCGACTAGCCTAGAAGAAGCCTTGTCGTCGGTTTTGGACCTCGGATGCCTGTCCTTTTCTTTTTCTTTGCGTTTTTTGTAAACTCCAGTAGTCGGCTGTTCCGAAAGTATTATATAATTAAATCTTCTGCCAAAATAATGAAATGCAAAATCGTACCGACGCTTAATAGTGCGTTGGTTAAATCTAGCACAAAACCGACAACTAGCAATGTCGTGGTAAGGGCCTAGGCAAGGAATGCAGTAAGAATGAAAATCCTTATGAGGTATTTGCTTCCCACAAGAAATACAATTATTAACTTTTTCTAACATCGGTCTGGAACAAGAAAAAAGTTTCCCCAACGGGGTACTTAGCTTTTAATGAAGACTTTGGATCTGAAATTTGAACTTGAAAATCTCAGGAGTTGGCCGACCGGCACTTGCGAACTGCTTTTGCTTCGGGCACTGAGCGGCAAGAAAGACTGAAGAAAATGGCGCCGGCTGCATCTTTTATACCCCTGGCTCACTGACGTCAGGGAGGAGGCGACAGCAAACGACGCCGGACCTAGACTTTGGAATTCAGCCGACTGCGGGTAGCCTGCCAGCAGGATAACCCAACTGTAATGACTGCAACAGTGAAACACGATGAACATCAACAACACACACACACACACATATATATATATATATATATATATATATATATATATTTATACACATACACACACCCATATATATATATATATATATATATATATATATATATATATATATATATACACACACACACACACACACACACACACACATATATATATATATATATATATATAGACACACACACATATATATATATTTATTACTGTTTCTGCATTTTAGACACACACACGCACATATATATATATATTTATTACTGTTTCTGCATTTTCTGTGTGTTTTCTATCTAAAAACAAAAAAACAAAAAATAATCCTTGTTTTCCCGCCTCTCCTCGACTAGTTTAGACCAGTTTACAGGCTTTGCTGTATTCTGGGCTGTGGTGTAGTTCCTGTGTTGTCCATTACCTTACTTGGATAGAAGGAAGTTTCTTTGCTCACCAGTGGGAGTGGGGAGCCTTGAGCAGCCTACCTGTCCCTGTAGGAAGTGACCTCAGCACAAGAGCTGTAGTAATTGGTTGTTTTGGACCATTTCTAGCTCTTTTGAAGTTCCCTGTTTAAAATCCGCCTCTGGGCGTTTTTTCTGGCTATACTACTCAGACAAGCTCCTCGTGATCCTGCAGAGTGGTCCTAGCTACAGAGAACTCAGAAAAGCGACTACTTTCTTGATTTAAGTATCTATGCTGTTTTTTTATTTGAAATACCTTCTCTAGCTTACCCTAAACAAGCTTAAACTGTTTTTTTAGCGGTTTGCTGCATTATTTAATATCTGCACTTAAAGTTACATTTTAGTCGAAATTGGTCAAAAGTTTGTTTGTTTAATTTAACTTTTGAGGCTGCCCACTAAAGTGTGCTAGCCTGTGTAACTGATTTATTACTGTTTCTGCAATTTCTGTGTGTTTTCTATCTAAAAAACAAAAAAATAATCCTTGTTTTCCCGCCTCTCCTCGACTAGTTTAGACCAGTTTACAGGCTTTGCTGTATTCTGGGCTGTGGTGTAGTTCCTGTGTTGTCCATTACCTTACTTGGATAGAGGGAAGTTTCTTTGCTCACCAGTGGGAGTGGGGAGCCTTGAGCAGCCTACCTGTCCCTGTAGGAAGTGACCTCATCACAAGAGCTGTAGTAATTGGTAGTTTTGGACCATTTATAGCTCTTTTGAAGTTCCCTGTTTAAAATCCGCGTTTGCACGGCTTTGCGCGGTTGTGCGCATAGCGCAGCGCCGGTTAAACATGGTTAAACTTATTCTGGCTCCGCCAAGTCTGCTCTTCAAATGTTCCCTTAAGGAAGCTCTACTCTTAGTATAATCAGACTACTCGCTATATTATAAGCCTAGCACTTGTTCTCAAAACTTCTCTACTAAGTAAGCACTACATCCACCTACCACCCCTGTGAATATCCACTTCCCTTAAAGTCACAGCACTCCCTTATACTGTTCTAGCATGTCGAGTGGTAGATTACTGGCGTCCTCTCCAGTTCAGCTAGTTAATCTGAGTATCTTGAGACAATGCTACAATTGTCTCATGTACACAGACAACCCTCTCCTCCTCCCAACAAACACAAATACATGTGAGAAATGCAACTATATAGCCAAACTGGAGGCTGAACTCTCTCAACTCAGGGCTGGCATGACCAGACAGGAGGAGATGGTAACCGCACACACAACAAACCCAGTCCCACACAGACCTACCACAACTGCAAACCAAACACATAAAAACACAAAGATATACTCGGAGGCTCTAATAAAAAACTTACCAAAACAACAGAGGCTCCCAAAGTAGACATCCAAAAATCCACCACCTCAAAACAAAACACATGCAACACATACTTCAATAAATCAGTGTGTCAATCAATCACAGCCCTTAAGGCCAAACACCATGCCTGATACACTAGTAATAGGTAACTCTATAGTCAGACACACTGATGTCCCGCTTACCAGGCTGAACAAGGAGAGGGTGACTGTGAGCTGCCTATCGGGAGCTAGTATCCGCCACATAACACACGCACTCAGGTCACTCCAAAGCAAGTACAAATATGACTCCGTCATTGTCCATGCTGGCGTGAATGACCTGAGAACTACCTCCCTGGACTACATGAAAAGAGACATAGAGGAGCTCTCTGATTATGTAGCCCAGGCTGGTATGACCCTGAAGCTGAGCAGCATCTTGCCCTCACCAAGAATGATGCCACAATACAAAGACAAGATGATCAGCTTTAATAATTGGCTCAAGTGCTGGTGTCATTCTAAGGGGATCCAATGTCTGTCTGCTTGGGATGACATGTTGGGCAAGCCACGCTGCTTCGCAAGGGACGGCTTGCACCTGTCACCAGTGGGCTTCCGGATATTGGCTAAGGCTCTTGCCACCCCTATAGTGCCTTTTTTAGGCAAGGCTCAAAAGACAAACCCACCTCCTTAGAAGACAAAAATGGAAAAAAAACTAAGGGTAATGCTGCTCAACGCCAGAAGTCTAAATCTCAAGATGCAGGCACTCGATGCACTCCTCAGTATGGAGAACATCGATGTCTGTGCAGTAACTGAAACATGGTTCAAGGCTCCTGAGAGCACCCCAGCGCTACCAGGCTATACCTCGTATCATGCTTTTCGGCCCCAAAACCCGGGCCGAACCACAAAGGGAGGGGGAGTGTCCATATTCATCAAGGACACTCACACCTCCAGGTTAGTAGCAACACATGAAGCATCGGAGACCATACAGGTGCAACTAACCATAGGCAAAACTGCTATACAACTGGTAGCATGTTACAGACCACCCTCCCAATCTCAGGAACCCCACTCTGCCTTCCTGAAGACATTGGAGGATATGACTGTATCACAAAATACCATCATACTGGGAGACTTCAACTACCCTAACATAGATTGGGTACATTATTCCAGCCCTAACACCCTAGCCCAAAGGTTCCTGGAATTCATAAATTCAAATGCACTGGAACAACTAGTCACCTCTCCCACTAGGGGAGATGATATACTAGACCTGATCATCACAAACATGGGGACAAAATGCTCCACACCGGAGGTATACCCCTCACTAGTGAGATCTGACCACAAACTAATCACCCTGGATATACATATCCCACCTCCACCCCCAGCACAAAAGACCAAAGTGAAAAACTTCTCAAAAGCAGACTTCACTCTTCTTAAGACTGAGATGGTATCCTTTAAGCCCACTGGGCCAGTGGATACCACATCCCACAATGCTGAATCCTTCACAAATGCTTTCTATGGACATCTCCAAGAATGCATGGATCATGCAATCCCAATTAAATCCAAGACCCTCTCCACCAAAGGCAAGCGTCCTGTCTGGTGGACCTCAGCCATTAACAAATTGTATAACAAAAGAAGGAAGCTACTGCACGACAGAGCAAAATCCCATAAAGGGAAGACATCTCTGATCAACACTAGCAGAAAACTACGTTCTCTCATAAAAACATCCAAGGCCAACTTTGAGAGAAAAATCGCTAAGGACACTAAAGATAACCACAAAGTCTTCTTCAGCTATGTTAGAAACCTGGGCGGAAACCCTCAGATATGCTCAGAGTTAGTTCACAACAAAAAAAAATACACTGAACCCACAGATATTGTCAACATTCTGGCTGACAGGTTCAGTGCAAATTTCTCCCCTCCCTCACCCCCAAAAGAAGAAATACATATCCCAGCTGAATGTAATCTCCCTGTCATCTCAGATGTCCAGGTGAGAGCCGCCCTCAGCAAAGCTAAAATCACAGCATCAACGGGACCCGACGGTATCCTGGGTTGCGTGCTACGTGAACTCCAAGAGGATCTAAACCCGCACATAAAAATGCTATTTAACCTTAGCCTTACTACAGGATAAGTACCTGAACACTGGCGTACAGCAACAGTGGTCCCACTCCACAAAGGGGGTACCTCTACAGACCCTGGGAACTACCGCCCCATAAGCTTAACCAGCCTGATCTGCAAAGCTATAGAAAGAATCATTATGGAACTCATAAATAGAGACATTGGGGACCTACAGACACTTGACCCCACCCAGTTCGGCTTTGTAAAGGGCAGATCCTGCCTTTTAAACCTGGTTGACTTTTTCAAAACCGTCACTAGAGCCATTGATGAAGGCAAAGCAGTCCATACAGCCTACCTGGACTTGGCTAAGGCCTTCGACACAATACCCCACTCAGGCAACATAGATAAGCTCAACAGCTTAAATGTAAACCCTTATGTCACTAGATGGGTTGCAAACTGGCTAAAGGACAGAACCCATAAAGTTAAAATCGCTGGAGCAATGTCAGACTCAAAGCCAGTCACAAGTGGTGTCCCACAGGGATCTGTCCTGGAACCCCTCTTGTTCGGCATTTATTTCTCAGATGTTAAAGCAAACATGGGAGTGTTGTGGCTGACAAAGTTCGCAGATGACTGCAAACTAGGCGCCATAGTCGATACACCAGCGGACACATACATCCTACAAAAAGGCCTCACAGAAACGGATAACTGGTGCCGGAGTCATGGCCTTAAACTAAATGCCAAAAAATGTATAGTCATCCCCTTTGGGAAAAACAAAGTACCCACAAATTATCACATAGACAGCAACCCACTGAGTACGGAAAAAGTAATCAGAGACCTAGGACCCAAGTCGACAGCGACCTCTCATTTGACACCCACGTTGCCAAAGTGGTTAGAAAGACATTCTACCTTGCACACCTTATCATGAAGGGATTCACATCCAGATCCAAGGATGTCATTGTACCCCTATACTCCTCCCTCATCAGACCCATGATTGAGTACAATACCCCATTTGGTATGTACCTCACCCAGCATTTGCAACAGCTGGAGAGACCACAAAAGTACCTCACCAAGAGGATCAAGGGTCTCCAAGATATGTCTTATTCTGCCAGACTAAAGAAACTCCAGCTCTATTCAGTAGCATACCGCCTGCTCAGAGGTGATCTGTGCCTGACGTACAAGGCCATGTCCAGTCAGGAACTGATGGACATGCTCCACCTCAAAAAATACAAATCCATCAGAACCACGAGAGCTAAAGAGTTAAACCTTGGCACAAGAATGAATAGGACATGCTGGAGGGATAGATTCATAACCCAGAGGCTTTCCATGCTCTGGAACAGAATCCCAGTTCATGTTAGGCAGAGTCCCTCACTAACTCTCTTCAAGAGAAATCTTGATGAGTGGATGGGAGATCGTAAGTTTACCCCAGGGGTCACCTCTGTGTCACTACTAGACAGGGGCACAGTAAACTAATTCTATTATATAAGGGGACCGTCACTGTGTCACTATTAGACAGAGGCACAGTATTCTAAATCTATTCTGTACATTTTTGTACCATTTCATGGGGTGGCAAAAGCCACATCACTATGGCTAGGCTTACAAATGCCCCAGGGCAGATAGCCTAGTACTAAACTATGAAACTATATATATTATATAGACACACAGACACACACACACACATTATATATATATATATATATATATATATACATACATATATATATATACACACACACATACATACACACATACACCATATAAAAACACACACATAACATCTCCACAAACACATGTTTTTAGCATATCTTTGTGTCTGTAAATATGTTTTATTTCTTATGTGAGCCTATTCAACCGGGCTGTGACTGCAAATGGTCCACTGAGATTGGTGCACTACCCCAGTAAACATATATATATATATAAATAAATAAAAATAACATGCTAATAAATCAGAAGTTGAAGAAGTGGCAACTGTTGACACAACACATCAACCACATGTAGAAAATGAGAAAAAGGGGGTTGATGACAATGATGATGATGATTTCTCAGTTAACATGGGAATGCTTAGGGGTCCCATGATATCAGGTGGGCTAGAGACAACTGCTGTGGATAATAAAGCCTAGTGTACCTGGTTCAATTCACTAGGTTCATAGGTGTTTACTAGCCTTTTTTAGCCTATCCATGCATCTCCAATCTCTGACGAGTTCTGATACCCTTGATAGGTGTAAGCATGGGCCTGGGAGATGAACCATTTACAGGTTACCTGTTTGCATCAGAGACTACACGCTAAGGTGTTTAGAAAATGGCTGACAGATGATAAAACGGGGCAACAAGTTTAAATGCATTTATTAAGACCACAGCTATCTGTACAGGCATGCTGAGCAGCAAGATGGGTAGGTTGCAGTTTAAGTGCTATATTAACCTTTTTTTTTGCCCTGTTTCTCCCTCCAACCATTAAGCCCTCTCTCCCGCCACTTACGTGGTCCATTCATTCATTTGGGTAAAGGTTTCTATAGCCTATTTCCTTCCCCTGGAAGTGATGGTCAAGCCAGCTAAAGTGGTATCATCACCTACCTGGCACTTTTCCTTATGGATCCAACAACCCTTGTGTATGTCATAGTTATCCAAAAGAGTGATGTGCAAGTCAGCTGCTACTATGTACGTATAAGCTTATGTGTGTGTGTGATTAATTGGCCCTGACCTCTTAAAGACAGCAATTCCACATAATTCCAGGTATTGACTGGTAAAGCTACTATATGGTAAGTGTGCTCATACACATACCTCTGCAGCCACTCCTGGAATTAAGGTGAAACAGCTTATCAGTGTTATTCCTCTCCTCCCACTCCAGCTCAAACAGGTGACTTGAGCCACTAATTTAAGTAACAGCTGGGTCGTAGTCACAGCTTAATTCCTCATAACCCAGAAAGATGGATAAATGTACTTACAGTATGTGCAAGAGTACAGAAGAGTGATGCAAAAAAGTGAAAGATACAGCAAGGACATCAACCAATCACAACATATAACTATATAGCTAACAAGAGTGAAGCTTAACAATATAAATCTTCCCCTACTACACATGTATATCTATCAGGATGAAAATGTCTACCTCCAACATCTCCATATGAAGAGGCATCTTCAAAATTTTACTGCTTCTCTTTCTTCTTCCTTTCTATGGTGCACTCTACTTCACATATACAAAAAAGTTCTTATCACCCACCAGTTATACTGCTTAAGCAATCACAACATTTCTGACACTGGTTATTTCAACATTACATAACTAAAGGAAAAACTGTCAAAAGACAAACAAATCATTTAAAAATTTTAGTATGCATACTTTACCTCAATTGACTGGGATATGTGCATTTTATTAATTTCAATTTGGGGGATGCCATTTCCGGGCACATCTTCATAGTCTTCATCGTAACGATCAAACAGATCTGTGGCATCAATACCAACACTGATTATTCCCTAGGAATAAGATATTCAAAATTACATTTTAACAGACGAAAAGGAAGTTATGCATGAACAAGCAATACAGGAATACAAAGTGTGTGCTAAATCTATGTACCTCTTCAAAAAATTATAGTTTAAGTCACTTTAAAACAGCAATTGAAAACACTACCTTGCCTAACTCAAAAATTACATTTGAAGAGCCAGAAATGATCATTCCTTTACTGCACTTTGTTAATTGGACAAGAGACCTAGGAAGCCAAAGGTCTTTTGTAGTGACAAACCAGGGAGAAAGATACTATACCAAAATACATGCACACAAAGCAGTAATGCACAATCAGTACATAACATGATATGGATGATTCAGAAGCTTACCTATGGCTTTGGCTTGTAGGATCTGTACCAGTTCTGTAACCTAGTTCAAAAAATGCAGATCATTAATTTCAGAGCTGGCTCCAAGGTGCAGAAGGATGAAGTCCTACTGGGACCAAGGTAACTGGGGTTCTATAACCTACCGGATACTTTAAGACTCAGGCAGAAGACAGGGTTGTGCACACCTGAGAATGTTGAGATTTATCTGATGGAGACTAAGGAAACTAACCTTCTGGTTTGAGGAAAGAGATTGGGTTTGTTTACTGATGACGCCCCTGCAGGAAGTAATAGACTGCCTACTGCTGATAACCAACTACTTGTCTCACCCTTCCTTGTAAAACCAAGAATGTGCGGGGCACAGGGCAAAAAGAAAACCTCAAGATAGCCCTGATGGTTGCCCTTAGCTAACATTTGCCTTCAGTGAGGAACAAATGTGTCATTTGCCACCAGGGAGCAAAAAATGGAAAAGAAAAAATGCATATTACATATTCCAGAGTAAAAGCCAGAAGCCAAGGGGAAAATTTAAAAGAAAAAAACAAAAAAAAACCCACAGGACTGGAAAACGCTTAATTAATATTAATGGTATTGAATATAAAATCAGAGGACTCTACATTACCTACTGCAGTGTCTTCTGCACAACATGAGGACTTCCCAACTAAACTGTAGGATGTAGACATCAAAGTTTTCATAAATCTGGCACAGTGAAGTTTCTGCTTCTGTCTCCACAAGGTGGAGGAATGCATTCATTGCCTTACATAGATAAAAGTGTTCATAGCCTAGCCAATTATCCCTTGTGAGACTCAAACCCTGCACCTTGTGTTTGTAAGGCAAACACCTTTACCATTAGGCCACCCTCCCAACAATTTCTGTCACATATTATAAGTGCATCATGGAATATAGTGGTCAAGTCCTGAAATGCATTTTTTTTTGCATTGCTCTCCCAATATTTGGGTATTTTTTTTAATAAATAACTTTGCAAACTTTTTATTAAACCATAACCCACAAAAATTTATGGAATCCCAATTATTTCAAGACAGATAGTGTAGGATGCAGCTAGAGACTTTAATGGACGTGCCCCACACACGCGCAAGATCCCCCCCCCCATGCTAACCCTACCTTGAACACAAAGGTGTAGAGAAGGGATAACAGAAAATATATTATTATGAAGTATACAATAAGCATGCAGTACAAAGATAAAAAGAAGAAATGGGAAGAAAATTTGTAACTGTGCTGTAGGCACCATATGCAGTAGTGCAAAAGGTAATGTTCCATCTGTGATGGAATACTGTAAGAAAGACATATATCAACCACTTATAACATTTATGTTTTCTTTAAAAAAATCACTTTTTAATAATGATTTTCATAGTGATAGTTGAATTTAAATGAGATAAATCCAGCCTCTGCATCTTGATTTGTTGCTGTACATTTTAGGGAAAAACTATGAAATGAGTCTTTCAAATATGTATATAAATGACTTCAAAGCGTGGGTGTGCGCACGTGTGACTATGCTATGAAAAGCTATTGTAAGCAAAATAAGTTGGCATTTGATATTTTTGCAACATACCGTTATCCAAAATAAACTGACTGCAAATGGTTCTTTGGAGAGCGATTTATTTCTTTATTCTTCCTTTCGTTATTACAAGTACCCAGTCTGCTGGCAAACAGAACCTCATCCTAAACTCAGTCATGCCAACCTGTACAGAAACAATTTAGACTGTGCGGCCCTAGCAGTATCAGAACAGTCGAACAACAGCTGGCCATGTGGGAGCATTCTCTGGAAGCTTCTGATAGTATTAACCACTTTCAACTTGAGTCGACTCAGGGAAGGAGGAAAGCATTTATACAACCTGAGAACTTGTGGACTTTAGCAGAGTTCTGGTTCCTTTCTTCAAGGTCGTGGATTATTCTTTGCTTGTCTTTGGTTTTTTGTGCATTACTTCATTTATACAACCTGGTTAACTGGGGGGGGACTGGAATATGAACAGGTGAGACAATTATTTGAGAGCTTAAAATTCCAACATAGCATAGAAGAATACTCTCTTGTCAATCCTGTGCAGGGGTTTAAGCACTCTGATGGTAAGGTGACAAAAATGTTGTCTCTGGGTCCTGTGCAGGACTGAAGAAACAGAGAAGTCAGGTTAAGAATGCCTGGTCAGGCTCTCACTTCACTCAGTGAAGGACTTGCAAAGTGAAAATGCTTTCTTGGGAGCTGCAACAGCATAATCTAGGAGCTTCGAGTTTACCTAAATAGCACACTTTGGTGACTGGCATCTTATGGGTAATGAACCATGACCCTCTCCTCCTCTCCTAGAAACACATTCAGGTAATCCTGGTGAGGAAAAAAATACTTTTACATCACTCCACAGTGGGTTTTAAGAAATCTGAGTTTTCTCCAAAGGCAGCAACATTCATAGAGGAACTGCATGGTAATGTGCAGTTGCAGTCTTTATAATTGGCCTTTGGACCCACAGACTCCTTATAAGAAGCTGAGAGGGATAGACACCCCCCCCATTACCACCACCAACTTCAGGAGGAACCATACTTATGACCTACAAACATAGGGTTGAATTTGCAATGGATAACCACGAAGTGTCTGGCAAGAAAGACTGGGTGATATGGTTCTCCTGGCAATGCCAGAACAGCAACAAAATAGGCACCAAGTCTGTTAAGTATAACAGACATCACTCCATGTTCCCTAAAGGTGGACTTTTGAAGTGCAAGCCCTGGGTACAGCAAGATTGGGTATACCTTACTATATGTGGGCCTTTGCACATTGCAGGCCTGAGGAAGGGAGACCTGGGAAATAGTGCTCTAATCCAAAAGAGAAACAGGAACAACTGCAGGCAGAGGTCGAACAAATCCACAGCAAAGTATAATGCAAAAAGAAGACTTCAATCACCACAGCAGCTTAATAAAAACAAACTGAAGTAGAAAGAAAACAAAAATATTAACAAAAAGGTAAGCACTTTCGGGGAAGACTGCTTCCTCAAACCTTAATACAAAACAACAGACCACAGCCCTTATCAAAAGGGCTGCACCAATTACACAAATTCTAAAAACTAACCAATAAAAACACATATAGGGGAGACACAATTCAAATATGACATCAATATCATTCATAAAACAAAATGGCTGAACCAATAAACTCAGTGAAGAAGGTCACATTTCTGAAGCACTGGTGTTAAAGAAATACTGTTATTTAAACCAGGTTTAACATTGGCTCGCAGTTTAATAATCCAATATAGCGCTCTGCACTCAGTCTTGTTCTCAATATCACCACCCCATAAATCCTCAGTTATCATTTCAAGGACAACAAATTTAAAACAACAAGCAGCACCACATTCTACAAAATGTTTAGTGTTAGCCATTCTCTTATTCCTGACATCCCTCTACATGCTCGAAAAGCCTGCCTTTCACCATCCTATTCATTTTGCCAACATAATAACAGTCACATGCTTGACACAAAGCCAAGTAAACAACGTTGGCACTCTTACAGTCAGCATCAAAAACAATGTCTATATGAGAATTACAGGCAGAAAGTCCGATGCTGCTAGTGACAAATATATACTTGTAGGGTTCACAGGAATGGCATGGAAACATACTTAGCCAATCAGAACAAGACAAAGAAGGTTTATGGAAGCCCTGTAACAGAAAACACGCTTAAGTGACTGATTATTGTGAAAAAAAATTGTGGTTCTAGACCCAGGACTTCCTTTAAATGCTGATATGATATAAGAATATGCCAATTCCTTTTAACAGTTTTGCACACAGTCCCAATATCACTTGAATATGTGAACACCATAGGAGTATTCCTTCTCACCTGTTCCATACAAATAGAATGTGTACTGTCAACCCATCCTTCAGCAAAATGTGCTTTAGCAACAGCGTTTCTTGAGTGCATGGACTTCATTAACAACTTCAGCAACCTCAGTGAAAGAGTAAAGTACAGTTTTGTACCTACCATAAATGTAGATGTTCGAAGATCCACATTGCTGCAGTCCTTACTTATGGGTAGTCCGCTGTCCTCGGTCGGCCCGAATACCAAAGTATTAGGCTGACGTCGGTCATGGGCGCCTAGATCTGACATCAGAGCGTCAGGGTATAAAGGCGCATGACCGACGTCATATCCTCAGTCTTTTCTTGCCCCAGATGTCAGAAGGCCAAACCAGAAAGGCCACAGCCAAAAACAGAATACCTCCCAAAAACATGCCCAACAACAACCATCACCTAAAGCATAGCACCAAGGCTAACTACAGTGGGGAAGGAGGGAGGGTAAATTGGACTGCAGCAATGTGGATCTTCGAACATCTACATTTATGGTAGGTACAAAACTGTACTATGTTCTTCATCTCACATTGCTGCAGTCCTTACTTATGGGTAGAATCCCAAAGCAACGGGAAAGGGGGGATGGTAAAAATCATAAAGCATTAGGGGCCGCTAAAATGCCCTGTAAAATCGCAGTGGCAAATCCAGCCCTAGACTTAGAATAAAGAGGAAGGTGGTAATGTTTAGAAAAGGTATGCACTGAACTCCAAGTAGCTGCCTCCAAAATGTCTTTTGTAGCTACCCCCCTTAGAAAGGCCGTAGAAGTAGCAGTAGCCCTAGTGGAATGAGGCCTGATTCCAGCAGGAATCTCCTTACCATGATGGGAATAACAGAAAGAAATACAAAACCCAATCCATTTAGAAATAGTTTGTTTTGAAACAGGTTTACCCTGTGAACCCAAAGCAAAAGAAACAAACAATTGGTGAGACTGTCTGAACTCCTTGGTTCTGCCTGTGAATATCCAAAGTATGCAAAATTTTCTCCCCTTTATTTTGGGGGTTTGCATAAAAAGTAGGCAAATGAATAGTTTGATTTAAGGCCACACTAGAAACCACCTTAGGCATAAAGGAAGGATTAGTACGTAAAGATACCCTATCCTTATGAAAAATCAGGAAAGGCTCCACTGCCATGAGGGCCTGTAACTCAGAAACCCTTCTTGCAGAGGTAATGGCCAGCAAAAAAGCAGTTTTCCATGACAAATACTTTAACTCGGCAGTAGCTGCAGGCTCAAAAGGTTGTAGAGTGAGTTTTTCCAACACAAAATTGAGATCCCAAGCAGGAGTAGGAGCTCTACTTGGGGTCTTATATTCTTTGCCCTCTAAGAAATTGCTTAAACCAAGGATGAGAGAATAAAGGAGGGTCACAATCATAGTGAGCAGAAATGGCTGCAGCATGGACCTTTATTGAGGAGAAAGACAAACCCTTGTCCAATAACTCAGTAAGATATTGAAGAGCAACACTTAAATCAGGTTTGGAGACATCAAAGTCCTTTCCTTTGCTCCAAATAAAAAATCTCCTCCATTTATCAGCGTAAACTTTCCTGGTACTAGGCCTCCTGGCCTCCAAAATAACATTCAAAACTTGTTGTGGAAGCTGAGACCCTCCAGAGTCTAAAACAGAATATGCCAGGCTGTTAGATGTAGAGACTGAATCTTGACATTGAGGAAGTGACTGTCCTCTTGTGACAAAAGGTGCGGGATCAAAGGCAGAGGCCATGGAGGTTCTCGTACTAAGCTCCGCAGTAGTGGGTACCAGTGTTGTCGAGGCCAATCCGGCGCTATCAAAATCATGGTTGGCTTGTCTTGTCAGGCCTTCAAGAGTACCTTGGGAAGAAGAGGCAGAGGCGGAAAGGCATATACATGCAGATTGTTCCAACTGAATGATAGAGCGTCCACCTTCCAAGCTGTGTGATGAAACATTTTTGTGCAAAACTTTGGCAACTGGTAATTTAGTGGAGAAGCGAACAGATCTATGTCTGGAGTTCCCCATAACACTGTCAACTGTTGAAATACATGAGGATCCAATTTCCACTCGTGAGGATCCACTATTTGTCTGCTCAATACATCTGCTAAGGAGTTCTGTGCTCCTGGTAGAAACCTTGCCTGAAGATTGAGGTGTAGATTGAGAGCAGTTTCCCACAGAATCATTGCTTGCCTGCAAAGAGGGTAAGAATGGGTTCCCCCCTGCTTGTTGATGTACCACATGACAGTAGTGTTGTCTGTTTGAATCAACACCTGTCCTGGGTGAAGTAAATCTTTGAAAGCCATCAATGCAAACTGGACTGCTAACATTTCCTTCAAGTTGATATGCAAATGTTGGAGTTTGACAGGCCACGTGTTTTGCACCCATTTTCCATTGAGGTGTGCTCCCCAAGCCTTGTCCGAGGCATCTGTCGTTAGAATCTGACTCGCCTCTGGCCGGGTCACAGAGAGTCCCTTGTTTAGGTGACATTCCTGAGCCCACCACAAAAACTCCTTCCGAATGCAAGGTATTATCTGAATGACAGTGTCTAGATCTTGGCAGTGCTGTGTCCATACATTTTGAGATACCATTGAAGCTTCCTCATATGCAATTTGGCATTGGGAAGCACCAGAATACAAGATGCCATGAACCCCAAGGCTTGAAGGACTGTCCTTGCAGTCAGCCTGGACCGTAGAGACATTTGATGGAAATAAAGAGAAAGGCTTCTTTGTTTGTCCGGGGTCAAAAAAGCCATCTGGGAAGCTGTATTCAGTCTCACACCCAGAAAGCACATGTCCTGAGAGGGTACTAGACTGGACTTTGTTTCGTTCACAGAATACCCTAGGCATCTTAACACTGCCATCACATACTGTAGATGATGAAGAAGTTCGTCCTTTTCTTGTGCAATAATCAGACAATCGTCCAAATAAGGATAAATCTGTATTCCTCTTAGCCTGAAAAAAGCTATCACTGGAGCCAGAACCTTTGTGAACACTCTGGGAGCAGTAGATAAGCCAAAGGGCAATGCAGAGAACTGATAATGTAAATTTCCAGCCCGAAAACGCAGGTATCTCCTGCAACTGGGCCTGATAGGAACATGAAGGTAAGCCTCTTTGAGATCCAGAGTAACCATCCAGTGATCCTTTCCCAACAGAGGTAAAAGTTGTTGTAAAGTCAGCATCTTGAACTTTGGAATGTCCAGGTAAGTGTTGAGGATAGATAAATCCAAAATTGGTCTCCACGTGTTCCCTTTCTTTGGAACTAGAAACAGGCGGGAATAAAATCCTAGGCCCACTTCTGACAGAGGAACTGGCTGTATAGCTCCTATTTGAAGAAGTAAAGAAATTTGTCTGCGAGCCTCTATCCTTTGCCGAGGAGGGACGTCTGGCATGCCTTTGAAAGGAGGCATGGTATGGAAATAGAACTTGCAACTTCGGTTTATAATGTCCAATACCCATTTGTCTTGGGTGACTAAATGCCAATTTTGCCTGAAAAGAGCCAACTTTCCTCCCAAAGGAGCTGTCAGGCAGGAAGAATCTGGCAGCTGAAAATGTAGGTCATTGGGCCTGTTTACGAAAGGACTGGCCCCTGCCCTCACCAGCAGATTGAGAAGGCGAACTCCATTGTCTCGGCCTGAAAGTACTCTGAGCTCTGCCCCTACCACGCCTAGATCTACCCCTAGACTGAGAATCAGAAGAAGGGTACGTCCACCCCTTAGTAGGCCAATTTCTACTAAACTTTGGAGGTTGTACCTGCAAAAATCTTTCACAGTCTGCATAGACTTAGCCTTGTCTTCCATTTTCTTTAAGACTGACTCCACAGGAGGACCAAACAAAACTTCAGACTGTAAAGGGGCATCCAGAATTCTAGACTTAACATGCTCAGACAAATTCTGATCCTTAAGCCAGGCGTGCCTACGAATAACTGAACCAGTGGCAGCCACCCTAGAAGAAGCCTGTAAAGCATCAAAACCACATTGCAAAGAGTGCTTACCCACCTGTTCAAACATGCACTAAATCCTGCAATTCTTTACACTCTATGCCCTCTGCCAAGGCATCCACTTTAGACCTTAGCTGAGAAAGGAGGAAATTCTGATACTTCAACATATGAAACTGGCAGTTCAAAGCTCTCATTGCTAAAGTAGAAGAGGTATACACCTTCTTACCCCATCTATCCAAAGCTCTAGCTTCCTTATCCAGAGGAACCGGATTCTTAACAACAGAGGCTCTAACACCCTTAGGCCCCTGACTAATAGTTTCTGGGTCCGCCCTAGGACTCTTATACAGATATTTATGAGCCTCAGGCACCCTGTAATACCTGTCTGGTTTAACTGGGGCAGGAGGTACAGAATCTGGATTAAGGGAAGCTTCCGAAAAAACATCTGAAACAACATCCAAAACCGGAGGTATAGCTAAGGGTCTATGCTGTGGTAAAAACAAGAACTCCCTAAGTCTCTTCCGTGAATCAGAGTAATCCTGTCCCTCCCACTGAAAATGCTCCCTCATGGAATGCAGAGTTTCTGAAAATGAAAAATCCTCTGGAGGAGAAGCAGAAGGAGTGGAATCCTCTGCATCAGAATCAGAATAAGGAGGAAATCTTGAATGTCTTCAGCAGAAGACTCTGAATCATCTGAGGCCTGCTCCAAACTTTCCAACTCTGGCTCCATCCTGGGCCTTTTATCAGGAGGGGGCATAGAACCTCTAATTAAAGTAATCAAATCCTCTGCCATTTTAAGCATGTGCTTTTTAGGCACAGACCCTGAAGAACCAGAACTGACACCAGAGGAAGGCAAGACAGACCTGCCCTTAGAAGGAGCCTTAGAAACAGTAGCAGAAGGCCTAACCACCTTAGGCATAGAAGGGAGAATAGTAACCTGCAGGCCCCTTCAGCCTGCCCTGCCTCCTGAGAGGCCACATCCTGTAAAATCAAAGTTTCCCCCTGGGACTCAACAGAAACTTCAGCCGGATCCACCTGTTCAGCTGTAGCTTCTAAAGGTCCGGCGTCCAAACGGACGAATCATCCTGCCTAGGCTTTAAAGATTTGACTTTGCGCTTCTTAGTAGAAGCAGGCGACGGAACATCCGACGGCATATTATAATTACACCTCTTGCCAAAGACTAACCTAGCGCAATCTAACCTCCGTTTTATAGTGCTCTTATTAAACCTAGCACAAAACCGACACCACTACGTCGTGTTCCGGTCCCAAACAAGGAATGCAAAGCGAGTGGTAATCCCTATGCGGTATCTGTTTCCCACAAGAAATACAATTATTCACTTTTTCTGACATCCGGTAAGTAACTGAGGCAAGAAAAACAAAAATATTCCCCAACGGGTACTTAGCCAACTTGGTATCGGTCTGAAACTCCAGCGAAAATTTCAGAACGCCGAACGGCACTTGCAACGCTGCTTCTGCATCGGACCATGCGGCAAAAAAGACTGAGGATATGATGTCGGTCATGCGCCTTTATACCCTGACGCTCTGATGTCAGATCTAGGCGCCCATGACCGACGTCAGCCTAATACTTTGGTATTCGGGCCGACCGAGGACAGCGGACTACCCATAAGTAAGGACTGCAGCAATGTGAGATGAAGAACATCCGCCATTGATGAATTCCTTAGACGTCTCATGCAAAGCCTCCACAGCTAGATCATCTCTATTATGTAATCTCATAGTCCTAAGGCAGCACGTTACAAGATGGCACTACCTATAAACGCTTACATAAGTTTCAAGTGGATGGGTTAATGCGTAGTTGATTTTTATATCTATGAGTTACACAAGGTCTTATTAGTCTTTACCTTTACAATTATTTTTCTGTTGACATCCAGTAGTACCTGTTATATATGGTTTACCTAAAGTGCATAAGAGTTTGATGGACCCTCCAATGCGTCCGATCATCTCCAGCAGAGGATGGATCACCAAACCACTCTTGATATTTGTTGAGAAAGCACTTCACCTTACACTATATGGTATTCCGAGCGTCCTTAAAGATACCAAGAATTTTCTTTCTGATTTGTATTCATGGTCTACTATGCTCATTGATAAAGAGAATTTACTTCCTGTCACCTTGGACATCAATTCTTTGTTTACAGTTATATCTAATGAGGCAGATGTAGATAAAGTGAGAGCTTTTCTGACCACCTATAGTGATTTCTCTAACAATAAGAGAATGCTCATTTGTTCACGCCTTGAGCTCATTCTGGAAAATAACGTATTTGTTTTTGGTGACGTTTACTACCTCCAAATGATTGGTGTGGTGATGGGTACTGTTTGCGTGAACTCATATGCCAGCTTAGTTTGTGCATAATGAGAGCCAGAATCAGCATATAACAACAATCCGTTCATTGACTATATCAGCTACTATAGGCATTTTGTTGATGATGTCTTTATAGTTTGGAAAGGCACTGAGTATGATTTGTCTTGCTTCATTGATTATCTACACAGTATCACCGATTTTTTTTTTTTAATTTACTTGTAAGAGCACACATAATGAGATAGATTTTCTTGATGTATCCATTAGTATGAGTGCATTAGGTGATTTTTACTACAAAGCTCCATAAAACACCTGCAAGAATAATAATTTCTTACACAAAATGAGCATGCATCCTAGACACATCCCTAGGAACATGTTGAAAGGGCAATGCCTTAGGACTTAGCGATTGCATAATAGAGACTTTGCATGAGACATTTAAGGAATTCATCTATAAAGGTTACTCTCACTGAGGTTGCTGAAGTTGTTAATGAGGTTCATGCACTCAGAGACACTGTTGCTAAACCATATTTTGCTGAAGGATAGGCTTACAATACACATTCTATTTCTATGGGACAGGTGAAAAGGGATATGTGCATGGTGTTCACATATTCAAGTGATTTTGGGACTGTGTGCAAAATAGTTAAAAGGAATTGGCATATTTTTATGTCAGATCAGCATTTAAAGGAACTTCTGGGTCCAGAAGCACAATTTATTTTTGTACTAATCAGTCACTTAAGTGTGTTCTGTGTTACAGGACTTTCCACAAACCTTTTTTGTCTTGTTCCAATCAGCTAGATACGTTTTCATGCCATTCCTGTGAAGCCTGCAAGTATATACTTTAAGGGCTTTTTTTCCAGGGGACCTACTCTAAATCTACACTTTTTTTATTTTTACCACAGGCTTCTACCTCTTATAATTTTTAGCTATTGCCTATGCTGAATTTATGAATTGTTAATTTTTCATTATAGTTTGAATAATTTGTGGCTTTGTAATAATATTTCTTATTCTGTATGAATGTATGTTGTTATGATCCCATTACTGGTATGTAAACTCTTGTTATTTTGTTCTCAGTGTTGGAGCTTTTCACCTCGGGTCTCCAATGAAAATGGGCCACAAGCCCAGTGGACTAACATGGTTAACAAAAGACAGATAAATTTGTCACTAGGAGCATCAGACATTCTGCCTGTAATTCTTATATAGACATTTGTTTTTACGCCAGCTATTAAAGAGTGCCAACATTGTTTACTCGGCTTTGTGTCAAGCATGTGACTCTTACTATGTTGGCAAAATGAACAGGATGCTGAAAGACAGGATTTTGGAGCATGTAGGGGATAAAAGGAATAAGAGAACGGCTAACACTTTAGTGAAACATTTTGTGGAATGTGGTGCTGCTCATTATTTTAAATTTAATGTCCTTGAAATGTAACTGAGGATTTATGGGGTGGTGATAGTACGAATAAGATGGAGTGCAGACAGCTACACTGGATTATTAAACTGCGAGCCAATGTTAAACCTAGTTTAAATGACAGTATTTTTTTTTAAGACTGGTGCTTCGTCAGCATGGCCTTCTTCATTCAGCTGATTGATTTATCAGTTTTGCTTTATGAATGAGCAGCAGATGTCACTACTGATGTCATATTTAAATCGTGATTCTCCTATATGTTTTTATTGGTTGGATTTTAGATTTTTTGTGTGTTGATTGGTGTAGCTCTCTTGATAAGGGCTGTGGTCTGCTGTTTTGTATTAAGGTCTGAGGAAACGGTCTTCCATAAATACAGTTACCTTTTTGTTATTAAAATTCTTGTTTTATTTCTACTTCAGTTTGTTTTTATTACGTTGCTTTTTACTGCTAATTGCTGTGGTGGTCGAAGTGTCCTTTTTGGATTAAGTAGTGTTCAAATCCACAAGTACAACCACCGACCTTAGGAAGCAGCTCTCCATGATTCAAGGCGGTCATGTGTACTGCGTTTGACAGAGTGTGAGATAAAAAATATCTACATCCTGAGGCACATACACTACCCTTACTGAAAGCTGAAGATGCACCTCCATAGGGTTTTTTGTCATCATTTTAAGAACCAGATGGGTCACAGCTTAAGGCCTCACTACCCTTACTGAAAGCTGAAGATGCACCTCCATAGGGTTTTTTGTCATCATTTTAAGAACCAGATGGGTCACAGCTTAAGGCCTCAAAATTTGAGAATAAGCTCTATGCATATGTGGATCAAATGGCCACTGCTAAAATGTATGTACTTACTTGAAGGGTTTGAATAAGGTCTGCCCCTATTCTCTTCACTGATGATGGTCTAGCAGAGACCTGGGGCTGCATGAGAAACCTTCCTACAAACCACCACATAAGGAACTTTCAGTATTTGTGATTATTCTAATGGTGAGTTAGTCCAGGATAATCTCAGCCATTCTTGCTGGAACAAAACCTCATGGCAGTCATCTTCACGTACATCAACAAAGGCATAAAACCAGCATAACTTAACAATGTAGTAGAAAATAAATTCTGCTTATTAGAAATCTTCCTGTTCTGTCAAAAATCAGACATCCTTGATATTGCAGAGTCCTGGATGAAGCCTTTTGGTGAAACATTAGTTACTATGCAAACTTCTTCCATGTCTTTGACAGGATCTGCACGAGAGAGTGAAGGAGGCTGTGATCTTCTTCTTGTCACGTATCATGCAGCTTAGTAAAATAAACTCCCTCAAGCTTTTTGACAAGGACCCCAAATAATTATTCTACTACTACTTGACTGGGGACCACAACCAGCTAATAAATAAACTACTTTGTTGTCCTCCAGCTACTTGCCCTACTGTAACTATTAATATTAGTTAAGACATGGCCTCTGTGAGGTCCAAGCAAAATGGCTTAATTATGGGTAACCAACAATAAATGGATAAAACCCAGCACTGGAACCAATGAAGAGATATACCAAACAGTAGAAGAAGCTTTCCAAATTGTTTTCAAATGAAAAAGCCTTGTCACTGACATAATAGGAGTGGGTTTGGCATAATGGTTAATGTCTTCACCTCATACGCACA
Organism: Protopterus annectens; assembly: GCF_019279795.1. Classification (NCBI taxonomy): domain Eukaryota; kingdom Metazoa; phylum Chordata; order Ceratodontiformes; family Protopteridae; genus Protopterus; species Protopterus annectens. Next base: position 697,783,593 of record NC_056748.1, read on the forward strand.
AGGTTTGAAACTCATGTCAAGTTATTGGATAGGCTTAAAACAGCCCTTTAGAGCAGTTAGCCTAGTATTCACCTATAAACCTATGAACAAACCCTCAAATTGATTCAAACCCAACTAAATTGGATGATTACTAGCTTACCAAATAGATTTTCCCAAGCAGCAATTCACACTCCACAGTTTAATGATCACCACATGTTTCTGGTAAAAGACCAAAAGTATAAGAAACTACAATATCCTTCTGGTCATTTACTCAAAATCAATAACTTTATTCAATGCTGGTAATGGTGGAGAACCAGATTGTAATACACACTTTAGAAAACCAAGTACATTTGTACCTATTTTACATCCAGTTTTAGATACCTTTGGTAAAATAGTTGAGAAAGATCGGTTAGAAATGGAAGAAAACAGGCAGAATAATGTTAATAAAAGGAATTTGACACCCAGACAATTTTCTGCTATACAGAGCCTGAGAGATGATATGAACATTTCTATTAGGCCTGCAGATAAAGGGGGACCGATAGTAGTAATGGATAGAGAACAATATAATAAGAGTATGTATGAGATGCTTAATGATATTAATCACTATGAATCCATATGTACATCTAGAGTACAAGAGTTTACTTTTAGAGTATACAAGGTACTGGATGAAATACACAGTAATGAATATATAGATTATAATGAATATAACTTTCTCTTCGTTGAATCACCTACTATTCCTATTACTCAAGGGTTGCCGAAGATCCATAAGGACCCTGTAACACCCCCGATGAGGCCAATAGTCTCAGGCCAGGGTTGGGTGACAGAATATCTTTCAATATATAGAGAAAAATTCTTGAGACCAATAGTAAATTCTAATAAGTTCATTTTGAGAGATTCCAAACGTTTCCTCTTAGATTTTTATGATGTGGTTACTAAGTTAGAAAATAATAATCAAATTATCATGGTAACTATGGATGTTATTTCGTTGTTCACTAAAATTCCTAATGATCTGGGTATTTCATATATTAAATTATGCCTAGAAAGACATTCTAATCTATCATTGAATAAAAAGGAGGTAATTAGTATATTGCTTAAGTTAGTGTTGGAAAATAATATCTTCTACTTTGAGAAAAGTCTGTTTCTACAAAAGGATGGCGTGGCTATGGGCACTTCGTGTGCCAATAGCTACGCCAACCTGGTGATGGCAATATGGGAAGAGGAGAACCTCTTTAAGTTGGATAGGTTTAATAAATATGTCCGATTTTATAGAAGGTTCGTAGATGATTTGTTTTTTCTCTGGGATGGGCCTATAGGTGAGTTGAATGAATTCTTTTTTGAAGTGAATTCATTATCTTCTTTTTTACAGTTTACATCAGTGCACTCTTATGAGAGCATAGCATTTTTAGATACATCATTGCAACGCCTCAGTAATGGAGGATTTAACACTGGGGTATTTAGAAAGGCTTGTTTTACGAATACTTTATTGAACAGAGATAGCATGTATCCTAAGCATGACTTTACTAACATTGTTAAAGGACAAGCGGTTAGAGTATCAAGACTAAATCCCATGCAAAAACAATATGAAGCAGAATTAGATAGCTTAAATAATAGGCTACTAACACGAGGTTATAAGTGTAAAGAGGTGGATGAATGTTTTCATAAGGTTATTAGAGACAGGGACAGTAAGGCTTGTCTGTATTTTTCAGATAGAGGCAGTAAGTACTATAGAAATTATCAGAAGTTAGATAATACAGATATAAATAATCATCAGAGAATATCTCTGTTTTATACAGAAGACATCAAATCAATCAAAGATGTCCTGAGTAAACACTGGTATATTTTGACCATTAATCCTACTATTAAGGAGTTAGTAGGAGAATATCCCAGATATATTTTTAAAAATAAGAAAAATTTGCACAGACTTTTATGTTTTCCAAACTCTAATAATTTTGAAAAAGACAGTTTTAATGGAACACTAAAATGTGGTAGATGTAATTTTTGTAGGTTTGTGAATAATACCAATATGTTTGTACATCCTCTAACTTCGAAAGTTTATACTTTTAAAGTTAATGGAACATGTAATACAGAACATCTGGTCTATCTGGCTACCTGCATGGAATACAACGCATTCTATGTAGGTAAAACAGATAGGAAGTTAAAGGATAGAATTAGAGAACACGTTTACCAGATTAGAATAAAGTCAGAGGTAAATGCTCTGTCCAAGCATGTTTTAAAAGAAGGATCCAAGCATGAATTTAAGTTTATGATCATACATATTAATACACCTAATCCAAGAGGAGGAGATATAAGGAATCGGACAGAGGGATTTGAGGCAGACTGGATCATTAAACTGCAGGCACATAATTATCCACGACTTAACGATAAGATTCCATTAAAGCCAAAATTAAAGAATAAAAGGTTTAAATATTAATGAAATATATAGAAATAAAATATAATTTTATATATTTATTTCTATATATATACTTATTATTATTATTTTTATAATTTTTAAATTTGTAGCATTTTATGTCTATCAAAGTTGCTATGATGTATTTATTATCTTGAAGTTTTTGTGTTTGTAAAAAGTTTTTATGTCTGTTGCTGTTTTTATGTTTGTTGCAGTTATAAGGCATATTCATATGCCTATATGAATCTCCACATTATTTATTGTTGTATGACTCTGTTTCTTTAAAAATTTATTGTTCTAATGAGCTTTTAGCATATGTTAATTGGTTAATTAATTGTAGATAGGGTTATATATATTGTGGATTTTTTAGTAGCACTTTATGGTTTGATAAAGCTGAAAAGCGAAAGCGCTTACCTGCCCGATTTATTTTCTGTGCAATAAACTGTAGTCGACAGTTTGTTTCGTTATTATTGGAGGATTTGCTATCTGAATATTGGTGTTGTCTGAAAAAGTTTAATCTATGGTCTGAAGAGACAAAGGCTTTATATTTTATTGACATTATCTGAACTACGAGGCAGTGTGTAATTCACCCTAGATGAACTGGTATTTTTCGAGGCTGCCTGGGTAGTACTTGCGCAAACATTTTATAACCTTTCATTATTTATTTGGAATACTTCAACTTGGGACACAATTTTAACTACCATTATGTGAAACTGAGACAGCTTACAATTGTGCCATTCTTGTCATGTAACTCCTGTCAAGATACATCTCCTTCTGTGAACCACCTACTGTTGGTTTCATAAGTTTAATTCCAATTTTTGGAGTAGGAAACCAAAATGTGCTTCTTTTCCATTTCTCCCTTATACAAATACTGTTTAAGCTAGAATTTTGGCTAACATTAGAAATAGATGCTGAAACTAAGTGTTAAAGCAACTAAATTTTATGAACTAAAAGATTTATAAATTCTTTACTTTTTTTTTTTAATGGTACTCTGTTATTAGAATCATGATTCCTTGTTAAACCACATATGGCACTGCAAATGAAATCATCTTAAAATTGGGCCTGTGTATTAGACACTGCACAGTCAACTTCTCCCAGTCAAGCCCTGAAAAGCTCACTCTGTGTGCGGAGTGGATTGCTTCTTTTAGAACAAAAAACTGATTACATACACCTTCCCTTCCATTTAAGTGCTAATGTATGCTGATGTACATAGTACTGCTGCTATATCTGTCATATTTCGTCTGCAACACATCTTCTTTCTGTATTTGTCACAGTAATGATCCTGTACTACTGTTGTCTATAATGTCTGGTACTTAAAGGCTGTGAGCTGTTAAAGGGCTTCTTTCTGTAGTAGAGGGTTTGATTCTCCCAGCCTTCATTTACCTGCTGTGTACTTCTCAGCAAGCCAGTTAAACAGTGCCCTCGGGAAATCTGGATAGACTTATCAATGGTCTGTAAGACTACATGCCTAGTAGCTACCTATGAAATTAGAAGTTATGTACCTACCATAACGTTCCATGTTAGTTGTCTTCTCTCGCCTTCTTTCTTGCTGGATGGGTTCGGAGCCGATCCTCGGCTCCGACTCGGCACTTGCTTTAGCTCGAGAACTCCTTTTACCAGCTCGAGGCAACCCTATATCCCATGATGCAAGGCGGAACTACCTCAGATCTCGTTTGGCAGCTAACTGACCCTGCTAAAGACTATCCTAACATAATTAGGAACCATGGTTCCTAAAAGAAGTCCTCATAACAATGCTCCAGAGGAAGCAATCTAATAGGAACTCTCCAAGATCTGTCCAGGCCAGGGGGAAGGAGGGAGGGGCGAAGAAAGAAGCAGAGAAGACAACTAACATGGAAGCGTTATGGTAGGTACATAACTTCTAAATGTTAAGTTGTCAATCTCGCCTTCATTCTTGCTGGATGGGACCGCGTCCTAGCACCTGTATCCCGGGTGGCTCAATGGAACAGACTCTTGAGAACTGTGGAACCAAAACTGGCCCTATCTCTGGAGGCCAAATCCAACTTGTAATGAGACACAAAGGTATGAGGCGTGGCCCAAGTAGCTGCTGCACAAATAGTGTCAATGGGAAGTCTATCCTGAAAGGCTATAGAAGTGGATAGACTCCTGGTCGAATGTGCTTTTGGCTTAGAAGATAGTTGTTTGCCCTTAGAGAGTACACATAGGAAATGGTGGAAGTCAACCATCTAGATAAGGTCACTTTAGAAACTGGAAGACCTAACCTGTTTTCTGCATAGGAGACAAACAATTGGTCTGATTTTCTAATTTGTTTAGTCCTATGCAAGTAGTACCTGAGCTGACGATGAACATCCAAACAATGCAGCTTCTGTTCAGCTCTGTCAGAATAGTTAGGAAAGAAAACTGGTAGATCAATAGATTGGTTAATATTGGTTTGAGATACAACCTTGGGAAGAAAGGAAGGGTTAGTTCTAAGCGAAACCCTATCCTTATGAAAAACCAGATAAGGAGAACGAATACAGAGGGCCTGAATCTCAGAAACTCTTCTTGCAGAAGTAACAGCCAGCAAAAATATAGTTTTCCACATCAATAACTTTAAAGAACACGTAGCAGACGGTTCGAAAGGAGGTAGAATTAGGGATGCCAACATTAAGTTTAGATCCCATTGCGGAGGAGGATGTTTCACAGGCGGTTTTAGGAGAAAAACTCCTCTTAAAAAGGCCTTGCATAACCTATGAGACATGATGTTATTGTCATGCAAGCCAACATGATACTTGGAAATAGCAGCCAGTTGTACTTTGACTGTAGATGACGAAGATCCTGAATGAAAAACCTCCGCCATGAAATCCAAAACAGAATGTACAGGAGCGGTAAAAGGATCAATATTTCTGGCGTTTGCCCAAATCAAACGCCGCCACTTGCTAGCATAAATAGTTCTAGTGGACGACTTTAAAGAAGACACTAAAATGTCTCTGACTGAGTCAGAAATCATTGGTAGCCTGGCTAGGAAGGAAGTGGAGCAACCAAGCAGTGAGGTTGAGAGAATGAATGGCCCGGTGCTGCTGACCCGACTGGTGGATCAAAAGATCCGGAACTGGGTCCAGATGCCAGGGCTGCACCAGAAGATGATGATGTAGAGACGGAAACCAAATTTGTCGAGGCCAATATGGAGCAATGAGGATCAATTTGGCTCTCAAAGCGGTGGCTTTCTGAATGACTTGCGGAATCAATGGAAAGGGAGGAAAAGCATAAAGAAGTCCCGAGGCCAATCCTGGGTTAGAGAGTCTCTCAAGGGTTGGCCTGGAAGGGAAAAAGTGTGAAGTAATCTGGGCACTTGCTGTTTTGAGGGGTAGCGAAAAGATCGCAACAAGGGTGCCCCACTTCAGAAAAATCTGATCCACTACAGATTGATTGAGAGACCACTCGTGAGGCATCAGAATAGATCTGCTTAGCCTGTCCGCCAATAGGTTGGACCTGCCGGGAATGTGCGTTGCTATCAGAAACCGCTGAGAAGAGATCGCCCATTGCCAAAGTCTGAGAGCTTCTCGACATAAGGGATAGGACCTGGTTCCGCCCTGTTTGTTGATGTACCAGACCACGGACATGTTGTCCGTCTGTACTGCAATAGTCCCCGTGGGAAGAAAGTCGTCGAGGGCTTGCAACGTTAAAAGCACTGCTCTCATCTCCAGGACATTTATGTGCAGGTGGTATTCTATGGGTTGCCACGTCCCGTGGACCATCCTGCCCTGATAATGCCCCCCCCACCCGATCAGAGAGGCATCCATGGTGACTGTGGCAACTGGAGGAGGGGGAACAAAGGGTCGGCCCTGATGAAGAAGAGGGGAAGATATCCACCATCGTAGATGAGCCCTGCACGACTGTGTTACCAAGATTTCGTGTCTCATGGGCAGATTGTGGTACGACCACTGCGTGAATAACATCCACTGCAGGAGACGCATGTGGAAGCGAGCCAGTGGAAGAAGAACAATGGCCGCAGCCATTAGGCCTAGAACTTTCAAGACAAACCTGGCTTTGATCTTGTTGCTTAGTAACAGAAGCTGAACAAATTTCTGGATGTCCAGAATCCTTTGATCTGTTAGCCTGGCTAACATTTTGACGGTATTTAACTCTAAGCCTATAAAGGTGATAGATTGGCAAGGCAGCAGAGAGGATTTTTCAAATTTACGAAATTCCTAGTCTCTTGCAAAGCTGTAGGGTGTAGTCTCTGGACCGAAGAAGCTGATGCTTGGAGGTGGCGGAGAGGAGCCAGTCGTCCAAATAAGGAAACACCTGGAATCCTCGGCGTCTCAGGTGAGCTGTGACCACTGCCATGCATTTGGTGAACACTCTGGGGGCTGAAGTGAGGCCAAAGGGCAGTGCCCTGAATTGGTAATGACTGGCTCCCAGCCAAGCGGAGAAACCTTCTGGAGCGTCTGTGAATCTTTATGTGATAGTACGCATCTTGAAGGTCTATAGAGCACATCCAGTTGTCCTTGCCCAGAAAGGGCAGAATGGATTGCAGCGTGACCATCCGAATCTTGCCTTTTGACAGACTTGTTTAGTCTGCTTAGGTCTAGTATTGGTCTCCAATCTCCCGTCCTTTTGGGGACCAAAAAGAATCTTGAGTAGAAGCTGGATCCTACTTGGTCTGCCGGCACTGTCTGGATGGCTCTTTTTTCCAGGAGTTTTGAAACTTCCTGTCTTGCCAAATCCCTTTGACCGGGTGAGATGTCTGGAAGGGATTGTAGAGGTGCGGAAACCTTTCGAAGGGGATTTTGTAACCCTCGGATATGATCGACTGTACCCACTTCTCTTGGGATAGGGATTGCCAGGCTACTGGGTACAGCGAAATTCTTCCCCCGACTGCCTCCAAGGGTGGACAGTCGGGCAACACCTCAGGGATGCTGAAAGGGCTTCTCAGGAAGAGACTCCCTGTTGCCCTGGTTCTGAGGACCCCCCCCTGCCTCTAGGGCGGCGTCTATTATTGTTACCCCCTCTGCCTCTGGGGGTAAACTGACCACGTGTGTCCGGTGTAGCTCCTTGGGCTTTACGGAACCACATCTTCCCCCCCTTCTGACCCTTGGGATATGGTCTAGAAGGAGTGGAAAACTGGACTCCAACGGCAGAAAGAGTTTTACCGTCCTGCTCACATCTGGTCAAAGTATCCTTCACCTGAGGTCCGAACAAAGCCGAACCGTCAAAGGGGGTGTTGGTGAAGGACGCCTTAAAGGGGTCCGCAAAATTACACAGCCGCATCCAGGCTTGGCGTCTAAGAGCAACCCCTGTGCCTGCGGCCCTGCTCGCTCCATCGGCCGCATAAGATATGAGCCGCATGGAGGAGTTAGATATGGAATTCAGGATAGCAAGCTGTGAGGCCATCTTTTCCTGAGCCCCAGCAGCAGAAGGATCCTGGACAACTTCTCCCAGTTCCTTGAGAATATCTCGTTGAAGCCTGGTGAAGTGACAAAGGTAATTCAGCTTAACGCATAGTAAAGGTCGCTGAAGAAAACATCCGCTTTCCATACCTGTCCATGGTCCTAGAATCCTTATTAGGAGGATGGACAGGCACTGAAGGATCCGCCAGTTCCTTCTTAGTGGCGCCGCCACCACCATAGCATCCACAGAGACACCTTTGGACAGGAACTGTTTATCCGAAGGGGCCGTGATGAACTTGGATGGTCTCCTGGGGACAGGTTCCACAGAATCTGGAGCGCCACGCCTTCGAGCCACTACCTGCATGAGTGGGTCGAAAGGCGGAGACACCCAGGAGGTGGAGGGTCGGGATCCAAAGCCTCCAGGTATACCGACTCATCCTCGGAGGGGTCAACGGAGGCCAATTCCCCTCTGTTTGAGGAGCTCAAGGATGTCTGAAAAGGAGACATCCACAGAGGGGACCGTGGGGAACCCTCCGACTCATCTAAGTCGGTATCAGATGTAGTAGACTCAGGGAGTCTGTGTGTTTCCTCTTACGTCCTCTTCCGAGGGGTTCCCCTGCAGGATCAGGAGAAACCTCGGAAGAGGAGGAAATTCCCAGTGGGGAAACCTGGGGCGATGGATCCCTGGGCCTGAGAGCAAGAGGCTGGCAAGAGGCATCTGCAGGCACTGATGAGGGAGGAGCTAGAGGGATAGACCGTTGACCAGGCTCAGAGGCCAGGACACTCCTCATCACCTCAAAGGCTCCTCTCCCCGGGAGACCGGAACACACCGCTCGAAGAAACAGGAATGGTCGGCTCCAAGGAGAGAGAAGGCTCCGAGGCCGATGTCGGCGCCGAGCTTACCAAAGCCGAAGCCCCGAGAGGGAGAGTGGGGTCGGACAAGGGTCCGATGCCACTAGCCCCCTCGGAGCCGACAGTGGAAACCCGACGACCGGACCCCTCCAAGGAAGGTCTCAAGGAGGAGATCGGAGCCGAAGACGACGGAGCCGAAGGATGTATCGGCTCCGGCATCGAAACAGTCGCTGTCCCAAGAAGCTCCGGCTCCGAACTCTGGTGTGGAGTCGGAGGAGGAATCTCAAGAATCGGGGCTATAGCCGAAGTCTGTTGAGACGGGCTATGGAGCATTTGGGCCAGTGCCTGAGACTTCAACAGCCTGCTTACCACCCTCTCCAAATCGTGGTCAGACAGCCTGGAAGATCGGCTCCGATGGCTCCGCTCCGACAAAAGAGGAGACCCCGGAGCCGAGTGAATACTTAGTATCGAAGGGGACCGGGATCTCTTACGGGTCGAAGCCATCGGAGCCGAAGTCCCTTGAACCCCAGATGGAGCCGAGGATATCTCGGCTCCGATGCTGGATAAAGTGTCGGCTCCAGCCGGAGCCGACAAGGCCTCAGTAGTCAGGGTATCGGAGCCGGCCGGCACCGAACCCACTACTCTAACAGAAGAAGTATCGACTCCAGCCGGAGCCGATATCGGCTCCGACGGAGCCGGAGCCACCGGAGGAGGCTTGAACACTGTAGCCTGAACCTTCGGTGGCTTAAGAGGTTTTCCTGCCCCTGACTTAGGAGGAGAACCTTCAGGTTTAAGTAAACCTCGGAGGATTAATTTGTTCCTCCTTTCCTGCAGGACTCTCTGGCTAAAAGCATGACACAACGCACAGGAGTCCTGCAGGTGCAAAGGCCCCAGGCAATAAACACAAGAAGTGTGACCGTCTGTCAGAGACATTTTCTGACAGCAATGGTCACACTTCTTGAAGCCTGAGACCTTGCCTTCTTTTGACATCCTAGAAGGGAAACACAAACAGTCCCAACAAACACACCAATTAATCCCTTACACAGACACACAGGAAGGGAATAACTTGGGGAACTAGGCCTGACTAAAACTTTAAACTGAAAACTATTTATAAAAGTTTAAAAGGAAGGGAATAGGGTGGGCTGTAACTAAGTACAGGCTAATCTAACACTAAAGGGAAAAAATAAACCCCTAACTGAACTTTTTCTTCTTTAACAAGAAAAAACTTACCTCAGCTGGCAAAGGAGACCTCTTTCGCTAAGCGGCAAACGAGATCTGAGGTAGTTCCGCCTTGCATCATGGGATATAGGGTTGCCTCGAGCTGGTAAAAGGAGTTCTCGAGCTAAAGCAAGTGCCGAGTCGGAGCCGAGGATCGGCTCCGAACCCATCCAGCAAGAATGAAGGCGAGATTGACAACTTAACATCTATAATTATACATTCTGACTAATGACTGATGCTGTCAAAATCATGTGCATTACGGAGTTCATTAATGGAATTCCAAATGAGAATGACAGCACATCAAATTGACTTAATCTTATAAAAATACTCAAATCCTTTGGGGTTCTGAATACACTCATGCTATATATTACCCAGCTTCAGCCACAGTCACACTTCTCAATCAACCTCAGCTTTTGCAATGTCCCCCCATCCCGTAAAATAAAACTGTTTTGTGACAGACCAGGGAAAAAGAAGTTATGTACTCACTATAACGTTCCATGTTTGTAGTCCATCTCGCCCTTCATTCTTACCCTTGGGTTCGGAGCCTTCTCTAGCTCAAAGTCCCGAGGGCCAATCGTGAGCGAATGCGTCTCTGGGTGCCTCCCCCTTTGGGGGGATCAGGGTGAAGTAGTTGCTGCATTTGGCATTCAGAGGGGTGGCAAAGAGATCGCAGCAAGGCTGACCCCATCTGCGAAAAATCTGTTCCGCAATGTGTGGATTCAGAAACCACTTGTGTGGCATCAGAATTGCCCTGCTGAGCCTGTCGGCTATCACGTTGGTTTTCCCTGGAATGTGCTTTGCGATCAGAAAACGTTGGGAAGACACTGCCCACTCACACACTCGAAGGGCCTCTCTGCAAAGGGGATAAGATTTGGTCCCTCCTTGTTTGCTTATGTACCATACCACCGACATATTGTCCGAGTGGATCGCAATCGTCCCTAGAGGGAGAAAGCTGCAAAGTGCTTGCAACACCAGAAGCACAGCTCTCATCTCCAAGGCGTTGATATGCAAATGAGCCTCATGTTCCTGCCACATGCCTTGGACGGTTCTCCCTAGATAATGCCCCCTCACCCTATCTGGGAGGCATCCGTGGTCATGGTGGCGACAGGGGGAGATGGAACAAACGGTCTGCCTGTGGTCAGATGGCTGGAATGGGTCCACCGGCGAAGATCCTGTTTGCGCAATTCTGTTATCAGGATGGGGTGAGAAAGAGGTAGTTGCTGCAGCGACCACTGGGCAAAAAGTAACCACTGCAGAACCCTCATGTGCAATCTGGCTAATGGGACTAATGTTATTGTAGAGGCCATCGTCCCTAACAATTTGAGCACCGTCTTTGCTTTTGCCTTCCACTGTGGAAGTAGACTCCAAATTTGTTGCCTGAAATTCTGGATTCTTTCTACGGGGAGGTAAGCCCTCATTGTGACGGTATTTATTTTGGCGCCAATGAAATTCACATGCTGAGAGGGCGACAATGCAGATTTTTGCCAGTTTACTGTAATCCCTAGCTGCAAGCAAGTCATAATGGTGGCGTCCCTGGCCTGTAACAGTAGATGCCTGGTGGTGGCAGTCAGGAGCCAGTCATCCATGTATGGAAACACTTGGAATCCAAGGCATCTCAATTGAGCCGTTAACAATGCCATGCATTTGGAGAACACCCTGGGGGCTGTGGTGAAACCAAAGGGCATGGCGCAAAACTGGTAATGACTGGCCCCCAGCCGGAAGTGTAAGTGACTCCTTGATGCCATGCCCATTTTGATGTGGTAATACACATCTTGGAGATCTATGGAGCACATCCAAACATCTTTCCCTAACAACGGGAGTATCGACTTAAAAAAGGGACCATTCAGAACTTGGACTTCTCTACATATTCGTTCAATTTGCTGAGATCCAAGATGGGTCTCAAGTCCCCTGCTCTTTTTGGCACCAAAAAGAATCTGGAGTAAGCCCCTAATACTACTTTGTCTGCGGGAACGGGTTGGATGACTCTTTACGAGCAACATTTAGATTTCTAGAGTTGCTGAACCCCTGTGATTGGGTTGAACATCCGGGATTCTTCTGATCCGAAGAGGGGGGGGGGGAGAAGGGAATACAGTATCCTCTGATGATTATCCTTAGTACTCACTTGTCTTGAGTGATATTGAGCCAGGCTTCTGGGTATAAGGATATACGTCCCCCAACTGGCTCCAGAGATGCGCAGTCAGGCCTCCTTTCAGGAGCGCTGTTAGGGACGACCGCGAAAGGAATCATGGTCTCCCTGGTTCTACGGGCATCCCCTACCTCTAGGGCGGCGTCTACCATTATTTCCTCCTCCTCTGCCTCTGGGGAAGGAATCATCCTGTGCATCCTGGAAAAACCTCTGCGACTTCTAGAACCACATCTTTCCGCTCCTCTGCCCTCTAGGATAGGGTCTAGAAGGAACGGAAAAATGGACTCCCACGCCAGACAGGGTTTTCCCTTCCTGTTCGCACCTGGTGAGTGTGTCCTTTACCTTGGATCCAAACAATGAGGATCCATCACAAGAAGCATTGGTAAATGTAGACTTAAAGGCCTCTGCAAAATTACACAAGCGCATCCAGGAGTGTCTTCTAAGAGAAACTCCTGAACCTGCTGCCCTACTCGCTCCATCTGCTGTATAAGATATCAGCCGCATGGAGGACTTTATGCTACAATTTAAGGTAGACATCTGAACGTTAAACTTATCGGACACCGCTTCAGATACATTACCTTGCAGAGCATCTTCCAGCTCTTTCAGGAGATCTCTCTGGAACCTAGTGAAATGAGACAGGTAGTTCAGCGATCTGAGTGTAAAAGCCGCTGAAGAAAAGATATGCTTCCCATACCTATCCATCGTTCAAGACTCCTTGTTCAGTGGATGGACAATGGAGGAAGTTTCAGCAAGTTCCTTTTTGGTGGCTGCTGCCACCACCATGGCATTTACTGGCATGCCTTTAGTGAGAAAATCTTTGACCTGAGGTGCAGAGAAGAATTTATTAGGTCTTCTAGGAACCGGTTCCACAGTATCAGGAGATTCCCACACCTTTCGACTCACTAGATCCAGAAGCTCGTCGAAAGGTGGAGACACCCAAGAGGCAGAAGGTTGAGACCCGAAAGCCTTCAGGTATACCAACTCCTCATCAGAAGGGGAGGTGGCGGGCCAGCCGCCTCTCTGTTTCAGGATCTCAAGGATATCTGTGACAGAGCTATCATAAGAGGACGACTTGGGGGACACTTCTGACTCCCCGAGGAACGTGTCTGATGTAATGGAATCACTGGGGGAGTCAACATGCTTCCTCTTACAAGTTTTCTTCCGAGGGGGCTCCTCAGAAGGATATTCTGGGGAGACCTCGGAAGACTGGGGACCACTCATGGAGGGTTCCCTGAGGCTGCAAGTCTCTGCTGTGTTGGATGAGAGAAGGTGCTGAGACTGAAGTTGGCGCTTTAGGAGGAAGAGTGTCAGTGCCCCTAGTTGGAACTGAAGACTTGGACAGAGCACTCCTCATCACCTTGAAAGCAGACCCTCCCGGCTCAGAGGATGCCCCCCACTCCAAAGGTAAGGAGGCAGTCCTCGGTGCTGGGGAGATAGGCTCCGAGGCAGATGTGGGGTCCGAACTCACCCGCGCCGAAGCACCAAGAGGTAAGCTCGGAACCAAAGAAGTTTGGGTCTAAGTGTCCCACTCTGGCCCAACCGGAGAGCTTAGGACCCTAGACCCCAAGGACAGTACCGAAGGGGTCGGAGCGGATATCGGAACTGAGAGACCAACTGAGGTAGCTGGAACCGACCTTTCCAGAGCAAGTGGCACCAACATCTCTGGCTCCGATGCGCCAGAGCGGCTCGGAGGAGGAACAGTGACAGGGTGTACAGGCTCATTAGGCTCCGGAGCTGAATGGGATGGAGCCGAAAGTAAATTTGCCAGCGCCGATGTTTTATGGAGTCTGCGCACCACTCTCTGAACGTCCTCATCAGAAAGGCTCCTCGAGGACCTGAAGGATAAAGTGGTGGACCTAGACTGCTGAAAAATAGGCGATCCGAGTATCTGAGAGACTGGACGAAGTTCAGCTGACTGGCTCAGAGACACAGATTCAGTTATCGGCTCCGAAATTCCTGGAACCAAAACTGATTGTTCCACATCAGTAACCTCTGTCAGCACCGAAACCAGTGGAGCCGAAGAGGAAGTAGTCAATTTGGCAATTTTGTCTGGCGGCTCGGACGACACTGAGTGAGTGGGAGACTGCCTTTTTGTTGATTTAACTTCGTCTTTTTTGGAAGATGGTGACTTAGAACTGGAGGAGGAAGAAGAAGCCAACTCATCCTCAAAAGAATGCTTTAATAGGCCTTTCAAAATGAGTTTGTTCTCTCTCTTGCAGGACTCGAGGACAAAGCATGGCAAAAGGAGCAAGACACTTGAAGGTAAATAGCACCTAAGCAGTAGACGCAAATAGTATGTCCATCTGTCAGGGACATTTTTTTGGGAACATTTAGCACACTTTTTAAAGCCAGAAGGCTTGTGGTCCTTCACATCTTTAGACATATCCATGCAATTACAAACCCCAATGTCAGAAAACCGAAAGGGAAAAAACAAACAGGGACTACCTCTAATTAAACGGTTAGTCCTGCGGAAACAACAAAGTTAAACATCTAACTTAAACAGGCCTAGCCCTAGAAGAGAAAACAAGTAATGGACAGAGGACTAGGTCCTCTAACTTAAATGGGCCTAGCCCTGAAAGGAGAACACGAGCAACAGAACCGAGGACTAGGTCCTCTAACATAAATGGGCCTAGCCCTTGATGAAAATAAGTTTAGAAAGAGAAACAACAGTTAGATAACCCAAATAGCGAGAAGACAAAGGCAATGCGGGGATACACAACAATTGGTCTACAGTAGAACGGCCAATCAACAACAGCGAAAACAGAGCAAACAATGCGACAAAATGCCTAAAACAGACACTGGATTATAAACAATCACTAGTAAGTTGAATACAACTCTTTTTGAAGAAAAAGACTGAATAACAAGTAGAAAAAATTTCACTTAGCCACGGCCAAGAAGAAGCACATCTGAGCTCAACGAGCGGCAAACGAGATCTGGGATATGTCAACGGGGCGTCACAGGATACCTCCTTGAAACGAGCCAACCAGAAGACTTTGAGCTAGAGAATTGCCGAGTCGGAGCCAAGGTTCGGCTCCGAACCCCAGTGTAAGAATGAAGGCAAGATAGGACTACAGAACATAATTAGTTTTTGCCCTGTATTAATTAGTAACCGAAGACCTTTCACTCTTCAGAAAACACAAATCATTCAGACAGATGTTCTCTGAGTGGCAGCAAAGAAGTTCTGAGATATTTAAATCTGTACGTCACCTTTAGGCCCTATATGTCATGAGCGGGGAGCATACATGTAACATACAAGGTCTTTGAAAACCTAAGGCTTTGGTATACTGGCTGGATGTTGGGATGCCCCTGGCAGGGGTTCCCTTTAGTAAAGAATGCTGCAGCAGTGAGATGGAAGGACATCACAAACTAAACAGAGGGTTCTGGCATATCAACCTTCAAAATGAAGGCATTCCTCACATTTGTCTCCAGTTTTGACTGTAAACTTGGTGACCTGGTTTTGACTAGTGAGCCTGACAATTAAGAAGCCAAGAAGGGGAGACAGAAAAGGCTCACTTATCCCTGGGGGAAGGGGTCATAAGCAGGAATTTCAACCCTGTTGATGCTTACAAAATCAACAGACATTATGTCATAACTGCCTTACATCACTGTACCTCAAGCACTGAGGCAGGGATATGGGTAATGCATACAAATAAATTTTAAAAATATTGCGATTGCGAATACAACACTGTACTGAAACACTTCATTCTTCTTTCAGGGAACAGTAAAGTTTCGGATTACGACCAGGAGTGACTGCTGGCATACAAAATCAAGGAGGGGCACCTATAACAGTTAAGCTGCTCAACTGGGACAAAAAATAAGTACAAATAAAAAAATATGAGAGGTACGGCACATGTAACAATAAACTTCACATTTCATACATACACTAAAGATGATGGACGGTGAATTGGTTTTAATAGGACTGAATACTGACCATTGCAAATGTAGCTGGAAATGTAGAAAGAAAGCAAAAAGACAGCTATGCATTTCAACACAGCACAACATAATATTCAAACAATGTAGTAAATTTTGATAATAAACCTAAAAAGGCACTACCACCACCTACTGGCAAACTGAATGGATACATAAAACAGGCCTACAAAATAAGAAAAAACTCTTATTGGCTCAGGACACCGAGTGCTAGTAGGCTGGCACTAGTAGAAAAGCTAGTTTGCTGTTTTACATGATGTCCATTGCTATTGTTGATAGGACCTTGAAGACGGATTAAGGAAGGGATTGAGAGTATGTTAATGGAGGAAGGTTGCTGGGTCTAAATGAGTATTTTGAGCACCACACTACAGCTGGTAGCAGATTTGCAGAACTAAGCACAATTACGTTTGGCCCAGAGCACAATAGTTCTTAGTGCCTATGAAACGTAGGAAGATGTTATTTCAGTACTAAAGGAAAAACTTTAGAGTTGTGCACACCACCTTGTATTCATCTAGTACTCTGCTAGTGCACTCAGCACAGCATAATATAAAGCAAGCAAAAAAAAGTAAGAGAATCAAGGAGAAACAGCTATAAAATACTAGTCAACAGTGCTCAGTTGCCCAAAAACAGCACAATTAAAGTACTTTCACTAGAATAAATACTACTCTGTCCAAGATGGACCCCACACCAAGCCAGAACAGGTTACCAAGAAAAGTTTAAACAGCAATTAAGTCAAACAAGTAAAACAGTGTGAAAAACAGAAATGCCTATGCAAATACAAGTGCAATATAAAATGAACTTTCTTGAGATTCTTGAAATAGCAGAAGTCCAGAAAAACATCCCTCAGTGAGTGCACACCTGCTAAGTCTTACTGGAAAGACATTAAGAGAGTGCAGATGGTCACAGCATAAAGCAAGCACAAACACATTAGAACCAATGAGAAACAGCTATAAATTCGAGCTAATAGTGCTCAGCTACCTAGAAATGGCAGCAATTAAACTATGCTCTCTAGAATTGAAATAAAATGGTCTCTCCATAATGGCCCCACAAGATAAGTTTTAAACAGTAATAAAATAGATAAACCAGAAACAACATGTTTAAGTGCAATATAAAAACACAAAAATGAACATAATCATCAGAACATGCTGCATAACGAAAATATAACAATGTCAGATGAATAATAGCATGGCACAGGAATTTCAAACTAATTAACTCGACTGAGAAGCATATACGTCCAGCTATGCAACCTCACCAACAGCAACTTCAAGCTAACAAATGCAGGTATGGCTTACACAATGCAAGATACAGTATTTGCAGTCCTAAGGATTCCTTAGGTTTCATTTGGAGTTGCCAAATATTTCTTGTATTATAGTGGCACAGCACTCAAAGTTTACTTCATTGTCTACTGATTACAAAATGTAGGCAGCCAATACTGACAACTGCTCAGGGAGGATGAAGTTGCTTGGGAATCAGTGTTCTTTACAGTACATGTAGCCCTATCATCAGGGAAATGTGTTTTACTGGCTTCCTGGGGACACAATAATTGCTACTGGGACTGAAAAGTAGTAGCCTGAGTTTAAAGCTGCACTCCTGCTGAAAAAAATCTGGGTCCCTATTACTTAATCGAAAATTCACAACATCGAACATAATTTCAGATGGCATTTTATCAAACATGCCATTCGTCAAACCATTCTGATTGAGACTGTATTACGATGGGGATCAGGAAATTTGCCCTTTCCTCACTGTAGTGCGACCTTGGAGCGGATATATATATATATAATTAGTGGGGGGGTTCATGAACTGCATTTCCAATGAAATGTTGTTCAATGGTGTGCATCTTTGATGAAGTAATACAGACCTGAATAACCCTGGGCACAAAGAAATGTAGTGGCAAACATTTAAATATATAATGATGAAGAAACCTCCAAAAATGTAATATAACTCACCAAAACATACACAACTTCACATTCTCTGCACAAACTCTATTATAAAATCAGCCACCACTGCAAGCAATATAGGCTGACAATACAGGGATATACTACAACTAATAATGAATGGGAATACAGTTAAGCGCAGCAAAGAAAAATGTCCGCTAAGACGATGTTTGTGAAGTCCCTCTACTAGTAGTCATCAACCTCATTTTACTCATTTTTACATAGCATTGATTATCACATCAACAATAATCAATATGACCAAAACACCTAATCCAATGTTTACACTGCTAGGTGGCTAGCCCTGATTTATTAAATACAGGTAGTAAAATACGAAATAACAGATGCCAAAGAATATGTAGCAGTTGTGACTGTAGTACCAGACACAAGAGGAGTCAACAAGCGCATTCCAAGCATTAGAATAGCTCTTAATAATAATAATAATAATAATAAAAAATAAAAGGGGTATGATGCTGAGGTACAACATAAAATGTGTCGAAATAATTGCTGAGGCACAGCAGGATTCACTGGATGTTGCAACAGTTATAAGTGCTCTCTATGAAAAATAAAGTCCAGTGCTTTGATGTGCAACTGTTTGATCACTTTTAAATAATATCAGCTACAGTTACTTCAAAAAATATATTGTCCTACATCAATATCCTGCATCCACATATAATAAAAATTTCAGAAAATAACAGCATACCTTAGGATTTGTTCTCTGTTGAAGTCGCTTCTCCTCCCGTTCTTGTTGCAAGCGTTCAAATTCTTCCCTGATTTCAGCTGGTGTCTTCTTCCTTTCGACAACCTGAAAACAAAAAATAAAACATACTCCGT
The DNA here is from genome assembly GCF_019279795.1 of Protopterus annectens. NCBI lineage: Eukaryota > Metazoa > Chordata > Ceratodontiformes > Protopteridae > Protopterus > Protopterus annectens. Next base: position 697,802,238 of record NC_056748.1, read on the forward strand.
AAACCTTCTGGGTAGATATTTATTTACTCCAGATGTGAGAAGATACTCTTGTAATGCTTTTAAAATACAGTAAAACAAGGAGACCCTATGTTTTCAGTTTACTGTTTTAAATACCTGTGTTGGAAACATCACATATGAATACAGCCTACATATTCACTTCCCTTTTACAGAAAACAGTATTTGGGAAAGGTGTTTCTTTACCAGAAATTTAAAGACACCCCTCAATGGTAATCTGATTTATAATGCTGACTCCTCCACTTATGTCATTCAAGGCCAATGTGCTCTAACTTCACCCAGCAACAGTAAATATTCAAATTATAACACAGATAAATGGCACATCCCATGTGCCAACAAGATATCACAACAACCATGATGGAAGCGTTCTTCACTGGGTAATGACAGATTGACTAGATCACATTTCTCAACTGCTATAATTTATGTACAGTATGATGATTCGCGGTAGCCAGATTTATTAGCCTTACCCTCTTTCATTTACTCACTGTCTTCATAAAGTTAGACCTGCTTAAAGATGCATGCATTAAATTAAATGAACCAAAATAAGACTATACAAAAATTCAAATTAAATTCTTGGGGGAAAAAAAAAAACAAATGACCAACATTTCCTCAGACCCTGTTTGTACTTTAGGAGGGGGAATGAAGGAAAGTAAGTTGATAAAGATGGTCCCGCTCATTTACATCTCATGTTTGTCCATCCTCATCAACTCACAGGTCAGAGTACCAGACTTGCACTTCAAGGTGGTCTTCCTCTTGGCACTACACTCCTGACTGACTGTGACCCCCAAAGGAAGACCTACAACTCATCTAATCACATTTGATAGAAGAGTGGAGTAGGCTACACAGAATTAATGCTGGTGTGATTTAGGGTGACATGATTTTTTAGGAATTACAAGGTAAACTAGCCTAGAACATCATCCATACCATGCTAATGTCCATTCGCACTTTGTACCCAGTGTTTGTTTTCATGCATCAGCAGTGACTCGCTGCATATTGTGTTCTCTTTTCTCTGCAATTCTGTGACCATTGTGTCAGTATACATTTAAGTAAGGGGGCAAGGGTTTAAGGGCTTACTTGCCAGGCTGCAAAAAACTTTTGGAGGAGTATTCATGGTTTATAAAATTTTAAATTAGGACTGTTTAAGATTACATTTTTAGATATTTTGTTATTAGAGACTTTCTTAGATGAAACAAAATACTCCAAGGTTGTACTTTCTTGTAAAAAGTATTCAGTAAAACCCACATGGACGGTCTTCTTAATACAGAACCCATGACTATAACAGTGAGTACTGTACACACAGAACCATATCCACACTTCCATGCATGCTTCCCAAACTGGACTGAGGTTTTAGGAGGTCCATCTGTATTGTTTCATCCTGCACTCCCCACAAGCTTTCACAATCTGCTTTAAGGACGTCTTCCTGAATATTTGTAAATTTGTGAGTGTGTGTGTGTGTGTGTGTGTGTGTGTGTGTGTGTGTGTGTATACATACATACATACATAAACACACACTCACTATTTTATATATATATATATATATATATATATATATATATATATATATATATATATATACATACATACACACACATACACACACACACACACACACACACACATTTTTTATGTAGATCTGGCAGTTTAATGCCCCAAATGCCATGGTGGCAGAAGCATACAGCCTCTTCCCATATCAATCTAGCAACCTACTTCTTACCTTAAGAAGTCTACTGTGAGTTGGTGTCAGTCTAGCTCTTCCAGCAGATTCCAGTCATGCTGTGAGTCTGCAAATGGGTTTTTACAAAGCAATGTATTAGGGTCTTCGACTTTGGAGAACTATTCCGGCCTCAAAAGGGGATGTGATTCTGGTTTCATGGAGGCAGCATCAAAAATGGCAAGAGACTTCCTGAACTGGAAAAACTGTTACTGGTTTAGGGTGCACTAATTCTATGGCCCTCTTTTGGAAATCAGAGACTTCATTTGCATTTCAAATGTTCACTCTTCAGGGAGAGTGAGTCTCCACATGACAGGTCTTTTAGGAGAAGAGTTAGAAGCCACAATATCTTCACTGTCTGCATTATAGGAAAGTGGTTTGCATCTGGGAGCTATAGTCCACTTCACATCCCCCTTTTCTAGTCTGAATTAGTTGAGTCAGAATCCCTCTAATGGAAGCCTTCTCCAAGTCTTCTGGGAGCTCAGACTCCACACGTAGACAGCTGTGCTGAGTCATGTCTCAAACTCTGAAGAAATTGAAGGGAATTCTCTGTGCCAGCTAAACTCAGTCTTGAGAAAGGGCAGAAAAATGTACAGGTGTAGGTATCCCATTCCAGGCTGTCCCAGTTTAGCTAAAACTTGCAGTTCCAGGGCAGCCTTTAGTTTAGGCATGTGCACTGTGATTTTAAGAGCCCGGGTGGAGATATCCCTTGGCTTAGATTTCTTAGTATGGTAGACAATTTTCAATAAAACTTCTGCGAAAGCCACCACCCCCACTATTTAACTGTAAATCAATGATCTCAAATGGACATCTTGTCACTACCCACTTAGGCTTGGACCAGAACCACACCGCTTCAGGGATCTAAACCTTGTCATCACAATGAACAAAAAGTACAGTTTTGTACCTACCATAAATGTAGATGTTCGAGTGCTAATACAGCTGCAGTCATAACAGATGGGTTCTCCTGCCGTCAGGCGGGTCCTCGGTCGGCCGAATTCCAAAGTCTAGGTCCGGCGTCGGTTGAAGTCGCTTCTTCCCTGACGTCAGTGCGACAGGGGTATAAAAGAACCAGCCGACGCCATTTTCTTCAGTTTTTCTTGCCCCAGATGTCAGGTGCCCCCAGAAGGAAGGCAATACATAAATTTATGTAATAATGCAATGCAATATAATCAAAAAACAGTAGTTGCAAGCAAATACACCATAAATGAATACCCCAATCAAGTTGTATGAGGAGGTATTCGCCAATAGGCCTGTCCCAAGAGGGGTAGGAGAGAGGGAAACCTGGACTGCAGCTGTATTAGCACTCAAACATCTACATTTATGGTAGGTACAAAACTGTACTATATTCATCGTGCATACAGCTGCAGTCATAACAGAATCCCAAAGCTAAAAAAGGGGTGGTAGGCACTAGGTGGAACTAGGAGGAGCCAGAATGCCCTGCAAGACTGCAGTGGCAAAGCCTGCTCTAGTTTTGGAGTATAATGGTAGGTGGTAGTGCTTGGAGAAGGTATGCACAGAACTCCAAGTGGCTGCTTCCAAAATATCTTTGGTAGGAACTCCTCTGAGGAAAGCTGCAGAGGTAGCTGTGGCCCTTGTGGAGTGAGATCTGATGCCTGCAGGCACAGTTTTACCATGAAAAGAGTAACAAAAGCGTATGCAATGGGCTATCCATTTTGAGATTGTCTGTTTGGAAATTGGCTTCCCTTGAGCTCCTATAGCATAGGACACAAAGAGTTGTTCTGATTTACTGAAAGGCTCTGTTCTGTCCAAATAACAACGCAGCTGTCTGTGGATGTCCAAGGAATGTAGTAGTCTCTCGCCTTTGTTTTGAGGATTAGGGTAAAAGGTAGGTAAGTGGATAGCCTGATTCAAAGATACCCTGGATACCACCTTTGGCATAAAGGACGGATTGGTTCGTAAGGAAACTCTGTCCTGATGGAAAATGATGAAAGGCTGCACAGCCATGACGGCTTGTAGTTCCGATACCCTGCGAGCTGAGGTGATAGCCAGAAGGAAGGCTGTTTTCCAGGACAAATATTGCAAATCTGTTGAGGCAGCTGGCTCAAAAGGAGGCAAGGTCAGCTTTTCTAGAATGAAATTGAGATCCCAAGCAGGAATTGGGTGTTTCCTTGGGGGTTTTATATTCTTAGCCCCTCTGAGGAACTGTCTTAAGAGGGGGTGAGAGAATAAAGGAGGATCAGTGTTGTATTCTGCAGAAATGGCTGAGGCATGGATTTTGATGGAGGAGAATGAAAGTCCACTGCTTAGCAGCTCAGCTAGATACTGTAATATTTGAGGTAAATTCAGTATTCCAGGATTCTGGCCCTTTTTCTCATTCCAGGCACAAAACAGTTTCCATTTTGCGGAGTAAGCTTTTCTAGTAGACGGCCTTCTGGCCTCCAAAATGACATCCTGCACCTCCTTGGAGAGTAGGGTCTGTTGTGAAGTTAAGGAATCTTCCATGCGGCCAGATTGAGTGTTTTCAGCTGAGTGTGAAGAGTTTTGAAGCTGTACTGAGTCAGAAGAAGAGGCATTAGAGGTAGGATCCATGGTGGGGAATGAGTCAGGCTCCTCAGGAGTGGGTACCAGTGCTGTCTTGGCCAGTCTGGAGCAATGAGAATCATCTTTGGTCTGTCTGCTCTGGTTTTTAATAGAACTTTGGGCAGCAGAGGAAGAGGTGGAAAGGCATAAACTGTCATTGTTGTCCAACTGAAAGAGAGAGCGTACACTCTCCAGGCCTGTGGATGAAAAGTCCTTGAGCAGAATTTTGTCAATTGGTGATTTTTGTGGGAGGCAAAGAGATCTATGTCTGGCCTTCCCCATGCTTGAATTATCTCTGTAAAAACTTGAGGATGCAACTTCCATTCGTGTGGATCTGTCATATTTCTGCTTAGGTTGTCTGCCAGCATGTTTTCCTTGCCTGGCAAGTACTGTGCTTGAAGTTCGATTTGTAATTCCAGAGCCATGTTCGAAAGTGACATGGCCAGCCTGCATAGGGGGTATGAATGGGTTCCTCCCTGTTTATGTACCACATTACTGTGGTGTTGTCTGTCCTTATCAATAGTTGACCTGGATGCAGAAGGTCTTTGAAAGCTATAATAGCATTTATTACTGCTAGCATTTCCTTTTGATTGATGTGTAGGTGCTTTTCTTTTTGGGACCATTTGCCCTGAATGCACCGATCTGTCATGTGCACCCCCCAGGCGTAGTCCGAGGCGTCTGTTGTGATGACTTGATTTGCTTGAGGCTTGCAGAATGGGAGACCTGTGTTTCTTTGGCATGCTTGAGCCCACCACAGAAATTCCTTTTGAAGACATGGAATCAGTGGTATTATTGTTTCCAAACTGTGGCTGTGTTGAGACCATAGGTTTTTCAGGTACCATTGAAGTTTCCTCATATGCAGCTTTGCACATGGGATTAGTAGGATGCAAGATGCCATGAATCCCAGAGCCTGCAGGATTTTCCTTGCAGTCAGCCTGGTGAAATTTGCTAGTTTTCTGAAGTATTGAGTTAGTTGCCCCTGTTTCTCTGGCGTGAGGTAGGCCATCTGGGCGTTTGTGTCCAAGTTGGCACCCAGGAAAATTATTTTTTGAGAGGGTATTAGCCTTGATTTCTTTTGGTTGACTGTGTATCCCAGAGAATTCAACAACATTATTACAAAAGCCAGATGTTTCAGAAGTATGTGCTTGCTGTCCACTTGGATCAGGCAGTCGTCCAAATATGGGTATATTTGTATCCCTTGAAGTCTGCAGTAGGCAATTACTGATGCCAGGCATTTCGTGAATACTCTGGGCGCAGTAGATAAGCCAAAGGGCAATGCAGAGAATTGATAATGGGTTGAACCTGCAAGAAATCTGAGGTATCTTCTGCAATCTTGTCTGATTGGGACATGCAGGTATGCCTCCTTGAGGTCCAGTGTTACCAGCTAAGACTCCTTGCCCAGCATGGGAAGAAGCTGCTGTAATGTGAGCATCTTGAATTTTGGCATTAGTAAAAATGTGTTTAGGATGGATAGGTCCAAAATAGGTCTCCAATCTTTTCCCTTCCTTGGTACCAGGAATAGTCTGGAATAAAAACCTTGACCTTGTTCTTGTGTAGGTACCTCTTGAATAGCTTTCATGTCCATGAGATCTGAAATTTGTCTTTGTGCCTCTGCCCTTTGATTGTGTGGCAGGTTTGGCATGCCTCTCATTTTTGGAAGGGTGTGAAAATGGAATCTGTAGCCTCTGTTTATAATGTCCAGGATCCATTTGTCTTTTGTGACAATATGCCAATTTTTCGAAAATAATGCCAGTTTTCTGCCTAAAGGTGCTGCCATTTCAGCCTTTTTTGGCATGCAAAGGGGAAAGTCATTGGGTTTGCTTTCTGAATGGCTGTGAACTATCCTCACCACCTCTTTGTGTAGGAGTTTGCCATTGTCTGTCTCTAAACGATCCTTGAGATTGCCCTCTGCCCCTCGGGCGCCTGTATCTACCTCTTTGGGGTCTGTCCGTGGCTGGAAAGGACCAATTTTTGGAAGGCCAATTTCTACTGAAACGTGGAGGTTGTACCTGTAGGAAATCTTTCACTGTTTGCATTGATTTAGCCTTTTCCTCCATTTTCTTTAATACCTCCTCAGCTTTAACACCAAATAATACATCTTTTTGTAGAGGGGCATCTAGTAATTTAGCTTTAACATGATCTGGTAAGGTTTGCTCCTTGAACCAGGCATGTCTACGTATGACTGATCCTGTAACAGCAGCTCTACAAGAGGCCTCTAGAGCATCAAAACCACATTGCAAGGTATGTTTACCCACTTGTTCTGCACTATGCATCAAATCCTGCAACTCCTTCAAGTCGGGTTGTTCAGGTTGTGACATTTTGCTTCTCAACTGTGATAACAGAAACTGTTGGTACTTTAACATATGGAACTGGCAGTTTAATGCCCTCATGGTTAAGGTGGCCGAGGTGTATACCTTTTTTCCCCACCTTTCTAAAGCTCTGGAATCTCTCTCTGAAGGTAATGGATTTTTAGCAGTGGAGGCCTTAATTCCCTTGAGGCCCTGTGAGATAGTTTCTGGGTCAGCCGCATGGCTTTTGTATAAGAATTGGTGTGAGTCAGGAACCCGGTAGTACCTGTCAGGCTTGACTGGGGCTGGAGGTAAAGAGTCTGGGTTAAGGCAGGCCTCCGAATACACATCATCTAGAATGTCTAAGACAGGAGGTATAGCCAGAGGCCTGTGCTGAGGGAGCAAGAGAAAATCCCTAAGCCTTTTCTTGGAGTCTGAGTACTCTTGGCCTTCCCAGTGGAAGTGTTCCCTCAAGGTATGCAAGGTTTCCCCAAAAGAGTAATCCTCAGGGGGGGTGGGGGACAGAGGGAATGGACTCCTCTGCTTCAGAATCTTCAAAAGGGGAGTATGAATGTTCCTGTTCCTCAGAGTGCTCTGAAATAATGGAGGCCTGGTCCGAGGAGGGGGATTCTTCCTCCACTCTGGGCCTTTTGTCCGGGGGTGGAGTTGAGAACCCCTGATAAGAGTAATCAAATCCTCAGCCATTTTGAGCATCTGTTTTTAGGGATGGGGCCTGGAGAAGGGCCCTGTGGAGCTTGTCTCTTAGAATGCATGGCTGCTTTAGACTTAGTGAAAGCCTTGATGGAAAAAGAAGAGGAAGGCCTGAAGACACCTTGAGAGGTGGCAGACCTGTCTAAACTCTGAGTTTCACCGCCTAGAGTGGCTTCGGTATCGGTAGTCGGGGTGTGGGCCGAGGAGCCTGCGACCTCGGGTACAGTAGACACCGCCAATGAAGTGTCGTCAGTAGTCAGGGGCTGCGTAGGCACCTCACTGAGAACCGAACCACCTGTAGTCGGCTTTGGCGTGGTGTCGGTAGAAGCCGCGGACCTCGTATGTCGGTCCTTATCTTTGCATCTTTTACTCAAAACTGGAGTCGGAGTATCCGACAACATAATGTAATTAAATTTTTTGCCAAAATAATGTTGGGCGAACTCCGCCCGACGCTTAATGGTGCGTCTGTTGAATGTAGCACAAAAACGACAGGCTGAGACGTCGTGGTCTGGGCCTAAGCAAGGAATGCAGAGGGAATGAAAATCCTTATGCGGTATTTGCTTCCCACATGAAATACAATTATTAACTTTGTCTGACATCGGTCTGAGGCAAGAAAAGTTTCCCCAACGGGGTACGTAGATTTCAAGAAGACTTCGGTTGCAAAATTTTCGTAATCTCAGGAGCTGGCCGACCGGCACTTGCGAACTGCTTCTGCTTCGGGCACCACGCGGCAAGAAAGACTGAAGAAAATGGCGTTGGCTGATTCTTTTATACCCCTGTCGCACTGACGTCAGGGAAGAAGTGATGACAACCGACGCCGGACCTAGACTTTGGAATTCGGCCGACCGAGGACCCGCCTGACGGCAGGAGAACCCATCTGTTATGACTGCAGCTGTATGCACGATGAACATCATGCTGGAGGGATAGAGTACCTGACCCAGAGACTTCTCATACTCTGGAACAGACTGCCCATACATGTCAAGCAGAGCGCCTCCTTGGCCCTCTTCAAAAGGAACCTTGACGATTGGATGGGAGATAGGAAATTCACCCCAGGGATCATGTCAGTCGCCCTGCTAGACAGGGGTCCAGGGAAGTAAATAGTGTGGGAAGAAATAGCCAGGGAATTGTTATGGCTAGGCTTGTATAGGCCCTAGGGCCGATAGTCTTCTTATAGGTTCATAGGTTGGTACTAGGCTAACAGACGCACTGCTCTAATGCATGAAATGTACATCGCAAAGTGGTATGAAAAGACTGAAGATGGCATTGCCAAACATCACCTTTATACCAGGTAGAAGAGGACATCCAAGCTAAGGGCAATGTGTGCAATGCCGACAGGGAAGGTGCTCAGCTCTGAAGGTCAGGCTGGATATCAGACTTCAGCCTGAGACAGAGTTCCTAAGGTAATGACGAACAGAGAATTCACACAAAGTCTCCTGACAGCATCAAGATCATTGACAAAGATGGAATTGTTAATGCTGAAGCCGTCAACCCCCAACACTAAGACCTGAGCTGACATCTGCTCCTGGAGAGAGAAAAAACAAAAATCGATCCTGAATAGGACTGGCACCAGAATAAGGGATGAGGAGTCCTGGGATAACCTGATAGAAAAACTCAAAAACAAAAGTGATTCTGCCTGCCATGGTATCACAAGACTAAGGGGCAAAATACAGTTCTGCTGAATTTTAATGAATGCTTCTGTCATCTTCCCATCATTTAGTTCAACGGTAGGTAAATAAAGAGAGACTCTGAAATGACTTAAAAGATCCTGGAGATGGACAAAAAAGGGGAAAAAAATTAACTTCAACATCAGAAATGGAGGAGATACAGCACCGTCTCTCTTATTTAATCAGCAAATGCTCACATACAATCAAAAAACCCAGAAGAGGAACAAGCTGAAGATGACTTTTTAGTAAGTTTGATGATTTGTAATGTTTTGAGACAAAAAAACCTTTAGAATACTCATCTTATGGATCTCCATCACAGAGTTCAACATTCCATAGACTTCTGGCATAAAAATGCTTAACTTAGTTAAGGGGATGTGTTAGCCAAATTAAACACAGGCTCATAACTTTTACAGCTGGTAATATTTTGGTGGAAAACTTTTCAGACTATTAACCTTACAAGGTCTACCTCATGAGGTCTGAAAGTCATTGTGCAGTTCAACCAAAAACAATCCAACCATTGTGCAAATCCATCACAGACTGTGCCTTTTGCAGTCACTATGTGAAATGAATGTTTCCCGTCAAAAATGACCTTATCAGAATGGAATATGCAAGAAAGATAATCATACAATTTAGCAAACATATCGCAAAAATGCCACACTTTAGTAAAATTTCAGAGTCATTAGTCTAGCAGCTAATAATAATTTGTAACAAAACTTTCTGAATATTCAGTTTAGGGGTCCAAGTCATTGGATCACTCAAGTGATCAAGCAGAATACTTCTGTTACAGGGAAGGAAGCCAAGAGTGCTCAGAGGAAACCCACACAAACATGAACCAGAACATACAAACTCCACACAGGCAGCAATCGGAGGTCAGGCCAAAGCTCAGACCCTGAACCACCATGCAGGGGATAAACAGGTTTTGTCTCCATCATTTACATTATTTTAGAACAGTCACAGACAGCAGCATATATGACGTGGCTGCTCGTATGGGCCAGCTATACTTTATATATATTAATTCATACTGGAGGACTGGGTGCTCTCAAATAGCAGACTGCAGTGAAGGGCAATGGATAGGGATAGTGGACTGCAGGATGTGCATCAGAAGCTTATTTTAATTAACAGTAAGTGTTTAAGGTAGCATGTCCCATTAAAACATTTGAAATATATATATTTATGCTGCATGTTACGTTAGAACAGCAGTTATGTTTCTGAATCTGCAGCACATACAGTTTGGTAGTATGAACTGCAGTAGGTGAAGTGGACAGCTCAAGCTGATCACGGAAGAGATGTTTGCGTGTTGCATCAACACTGCAGACTGGCAAACTGAAATGGAACACTGAACAGTGCGCTGTAAGCAGTGAAGGACTGGCATGCTTTACAACCACTACGGTTTTGAAATTTAATGAAATACAGCACACAAAATGCCATCAGTGGTAATTTGTGAGTTGACAATGGATCAAATGCACATCAGTAAGCAGTCATGAGCCCCCAATTAATAAACTAATGGACAACTGTAGATTTAGGGCCATGGCTAAACAAATCCTTAGTGATGACAGATACCCATATACAGCTGCAAACTGATGGGAACCAAAGTGCTGCCTGACCATGCAAGTCTTCATAATAAAATGTAACATTTGCTGATGTCTCTAGTCCAATATCTAATAACACGCTGATAAATATACTGGCAATCTTCTAAAATGCATAAAGGTGTGAATGTTTTCTGTGAACTACCCGACTGCCCATATGTCTCAATCTCTGAACATCAGAAATCATAGCAGGGGACCAAAGAAGAATACTTCTTTATATTTCAAAAAAGATATTCAGATACCAGACTATGAATTGTCAGTGCTAAGGAATATGTTCATATTTGTATTATTTTTCTCTGTTTTATAAGGTACGAACCATTAAATAGGTTTTACTTTATGAAAAAATTCAGTAAATCTAGGAGCAAAGTAAAATCTGAGGCAAAAAGTCAGTGTTTTGCACAATCCATAACAGTGGAGAGGTATGCTAATATATGCTGCTTGCCAATACAAACCCTGAAAAGATTAAAGTGGGTATTAGAAAATTATGGACTGATTTTGATTGTGTCATCAGTTACAATACTACATTAAGTACTTACAGAAGTGAGCATGCAGAATATAGATTAAATATAGGTCGGTATTTTTTTGGAGAACATTATGTGCACTGAATTTCAGGATTCACTCTTCTAAAATGAAAACATACAAATTCTGCATGAATATGTGGAACCCAACATAAACTAAACTAGTGTGGGGAATACTGATCAGTAATTTGTATATACCAATGTTAATGGCTCAAATGGTAGAAATCCTCACTTTGAAGCTAGGAAGATCAGAAGGCTACAGATTAGATCGTTACACCACGTGCCTAGATTCATACTTCAGTACTGAACCCGTGAAAAAGAATAACGGCAGAGGGGTGTTGCACTCCAGGCATACTAAAAGGAGGCAATGAATCATAAATACCACTTCAGGTATTCCCTAAAACAAGGTTATGCCTAGTGAGACTAACCTGGTCAAGATACATCAACTCATCATGAGTAACCTTAATAAGGCATACTTCATACATTTTATTGTGCTTTATGCACACAGCTTTTGACATGTCTGTTAATTCAGATGCATCTATAAAATCTGTATGCTATTTCTGCTTTCATAATTAGTTTACGGCAATGATTTATGCAGTGCACTGACCAGTCCTTTGTGACTAAATTAAGAAAAAGGATAAAAAACATGTAGAGACATCAATCAATGTTGTTTTACTTTCGGCTTTTTCCAGTTAGGGGTCGCCACAGTGGAACACCGGTCCGCTAATGATTGGCAGTCAATTTTTATGGTGCCGAGGTGCCAGCCCGACACCCAACCTTCAATGAAGGCATGCCCATTCACGCATGTCTTTTGAATGCCACTTGACCGCGGGGAGGACATGCAGACTCCACACAGAAGGTGCTCCAGCCGAGAATTGAATGGGAGAACCTCTTGCTGTGAAGTGACAACGCTACTGCTGCACCACCGCGGCTTCATAGAGACATCAATCAATAAAGGCAAAAATAGCATGTATCCTCCGGAAGTTGATGAAGACCAACTGAAAATGTTCAGCAACTGTAAGCAAGGAACATCTGGACTGCACATTCAACAATGCTTAAATGCTCCCAATAAATGGATTAGAATTCTGCAGACATCTAGCAAAAAAGAATAAAAAATCTACACTAAAAGCACCTTTAAATACACAGCATATTGTTTAGATTCTGAAACCTACATTCTCAAGCCATTACACAGCATAAACTCAAATAATCCAACCTAAACTCATCAGCTAAACCCCACACCAGTTTATTTTGATCTGTTGCAATTTAACTATATGCCAACAAATGACGACTGAACAAAACGTATGATCCTGTACAAATACATTTTTACAATCTCTTCTAATTGTGCTTTCATCCTGCAATAGTAAAAGTACAGTTTTGTACCTACCATAAATGTAGATGTCCGAGAGACATGCAACTGCAGTCATAACATGTGGGTTGTCCTGCCTCAGGCAGCCCTCGGTCGGCCGGATTCCAAAGTCTGGGTCCGACGTCGGCTGATGTCGCATTTCTCTCCGACGTCAGAGCGGCTGGAGTATATAAGCATCAGCCGACGCCATTTTCTTCAGTGTTTCTTGCCCCAGATGCCAGGTGCCCTCCAAGGAAGGCTGTAATCAAATTGGTAGACATAAACAGGATTCCAAACAAATACATGAGCAATAAAACAAATACACCATAACAGATATCCCCAGCTAAGAGTGAGGGGGATAGGAGTGGACCCTAAGCATAGAGGGGTATGGAGGGAGGGAAAACCCGACTGCAGTTGCATGTCTCTTGGACATCTACATTTATGGTAGGTACAAAACTGTACTATGTCCTTCAAGAATGCAACTGCAGTCATAACATGTGGGTAGAATACCATAGCTTAGCTGGGGGAGGAGGAATGCTCTAGGAAAGAGATGGTGTGGCAATCAAACCCTGCAGGACTGCCGAAGCAAAGCCTGCTCTGGATCTGGACTACAGGGGGAGATTGTAGTGTTTTGAGAATGTATGCACGGAGCTCCATGTAGCAGCTTCTAGAATGTCCTTTGTAGGCACCCCTCTTAAAAATGCTGTAGAGGTGGCTGTAGCTCTGGTGGAATGTGGTCTGACATAGGCTGGAACAGTCTTTCCATGAAAGGAATAACAGAATCTGATGCAATGACCAATCCATTTAGAAATAGTCTGTTTTGAAATTGCTTTTCCTTGGACTGCAGGGGCGTAAGCTACAAAAAGCTGTTCAGACTTCCTACTGGCCTTGGTTCTGTCCAGGTAGTATCGAAGTTGTCTATGAATGTCCAAGGTATGTAAAAGCCTTTCCCCCTTATTCTCAGGATTGGGGAAGAAAGCAGGCAGATGAATGGCTTGATTCAGAGAAACCCTAGATACCACCTTTGGCATAAAGGTAGGGTTGGTCCTTAATGAAACCCTGTCTCTGTGGAAAATAATAAAGGGTGGTATTGCCATTAGGGCCTGTAGTTCCAAAACCCTTCTTGCTGAGGTAATTGCCAACAGGAAGGCTGTTTTCCATGAGAGAAATTGCAAGTCAACTGAAGCTGCTGGCTCAAAAGGAGGTAGAGTCAGTTTTTCTAAAACAAAATTGAGGTCCCAGGCTGGCACTGGGGCCTTTCTTGGTGGCTTAATGTTCTTGATTCCCCTGAGGAATTGTCTTAGTAAGGGGTGAGAAAAAAAACAGGAGGATCAGTGTTGTATCTAGCTGAAATAGCAGATGCATGTATTTTTATTGAAGAATATGAGAGGCCACTCTGTAACATATCTGCCAAATATTCCAAGATAAGTGGGATGTTCAGTAATGATGCATCATGCCCTTTGCTGGTATTCCAATTGCTGAATCTTTTCCACTTTGCTAAGTAGACCTTTCTGGTGGACGGTCTTCGAGCCTCTGTTAGTATCCGCTGAACTTCCTTGGAGAGAGATAAGTTGAATTTATTTATGGGATCTCCCAGGCTGTTAGCTGCAGAGTCTGAAGGTTTGGATGCAGTGTTTCGAAATTGTGCTGAGTCAAAAGTAGAGGCCACTGAGGGAGGGCCCACCTCCTGGTGTGACATATGCTCCATAGTAGTGGGTACCAGTGTTGTCTTGGCCAATCCGGAGCTATTATGATTCCCTTGGGCTTCTCTGCTTTGATCTTTAGCAATACTGAGGTCATCAGTGGCAGAGGTGGGAATGCATAGATTGCTAGGGAGTTCCAGTTGAATGAAAGAGCATCTATTTTCCAAGCCTTTGGATGGTATGTCCTTGTGCAAAATTTTGGTAGTAGATGATTGAGGTGAGAGGCAAATAGGTCCACTTCTGGCTTGCCCCATGTCGAAGTGAGTTGTCTGAAAGCCTTCGGATGCAACCTCCATTCGTGTGGATCTGTGAAATTCCTGCTTAGGCTGTCCGCCAACACATTGTCTTTTCCTGGAACAAATTGTGATTGTAACTGGATGTTTGGACTCAGTGATTTCTCCCAAAGCTGCATTGTCAGTCTGCAAAGGGGGTAAGAGTGAGTGCCCCCCTGCTTGTTTATGTACCACATCACAGTGGTGTTGTCTGTCCATATCATTAAGTGACCTTGCTGGAGTTGGTTTTGAAAAGCCTCGATAGCATGCATTACTGCCAGCATTTCCTTTTGATTTATATGCAGATGTGTTTCCTTTGGAGACCATTGTCCTTGTATACACCTGCCTTCCATGTGCGCCCCCCATCCGAGGTCTGAGGCGTCTGTAGTCATGGTCTGTGTTATCTGTGGTTTTTTGAATGACAAACCTGTGTTTTCCTGGCTCACCGAGGCCCACCATAGGAATTCCTTTTGTAAGCATGGAATGAGTGGTATGACTGTCTCCAAGTTGTTGCTGTGCTGGAGACCAAACGCTTTTTAGGTACCACTGAAGCTTTCTCATGTGTAGTTTTGCTAATGGAACCAGTAGAATGCAGGATGCCATGTAACCCAGGGCCTGTAGGAATCTCCTTGCAGTCATCTGGGTGAGTTTTGCTAAACCTTTGAAGTATTGAGTTAACTTCTCTTGCTTGTCTTCTGTCAGGTAAGCCATTTGTGAGGCTGTGTCTAGTTTGGCTCCTAAGAAGATTATTTGCTGGGATGGCTGCAGTCTTGACTTTTGGAAGTTGACTGTGTATCCCAGAGCTTGAAGTAATCGTATGACATTCCAGATTTTTTGTCAACATCAATTTGTCGTCCGCTTGTATGAGGCAGTCGTCCAGGTACGTGTAAATTTGTATACCCTGGAGCCTGCAATGAGCAATTACTGAAGCCAGGCATTTTGTAAACACTCTGGGCAGTAGATAAGCCAAATGGCAATGCTGAGAATTGATAATGCTCTGGCCCTGCAAGAAATCTGAGGTATCTTCTGCAACTGTGTCTGATAGGGACATGCAGGTATGCCTCCTTGAGGTCCAGAGTAATCAGCCACGACTCCTTGCCCAGCATGGGAAGGAGTTGCTGTAGAGTCAGCATTTTGAACTTTGGTACTATGAGAAAGGTGTTTAATGCGGACAAGTCCAGTATTGGTCTCCATTGAGTTTCTTTTCTTGGAACAAGGAACAGTCTTGAGTAAAACCCTGTTCTTGTTCTTGTTGTGGAACTCTTTCTATTGCTTTCATTTGAGTTAGCAGAGAGATTTGCTTGATAGTCTCTGCCCTTTGATGTTGTGGTAGATTTGGCATGCCTTGTTTTCTTGGTAAGGTATGAAAATGAAACCTGTACCCTCGGTCTATAATGTCCAAAATCCATTTGTCCTTTGTCAGTCTGTGCCAGTTTTCTGCAAACAGAGATAATTTCCCGCCCAAGGGAGCTTCTAGTTGTTCCCTGGTAGGCGGTAGTAGAGGAAAGTCATTGAGATTGTGGTTGTTGGGCAGGAGAAACCCCTGCGTCACCTCTTTGGTTTCCTGGCTGCCATTGACGTCCCCTGTAAGGGCCTCTGTATTGGCCTCTTCCTCGCCACGCCTGTTCTTACCCCTTTGAAACTTTTCTGGATTAGGAAAGGACCAGTTTTTTGAAGGCCAATTCCTACTGAATCTGGGGGGTTGAACCTGGAGGAAATCCTTTACAGTTTGAACCGATTTTGCTTTTTCTTCGATGGTCTTTAGCACATCCTTAGCATTTGCACCAAAAAGCTTGTTCTTTTCCAAAGGTGCATCCAGAAGTTTTGCTTTTACATGATCTGGTAGAGGTTGATCTTTTAACCAAGCATGTCTACGCATCACTGCCCCTGTCATAGCTGCCCTACATGAAGCTTCCAGTGCATCATATCCACACTGCAGGAAGTGATTGCTTACTTGCTGAGTGTTATGTACAGCTTCCTGCAAAGTCTTCCTGTCTAAAGGATCAGGAGAAGCTAGTGTTTTTTGTAAATCTTCTAAGAGATAATCCTGATATTGGAACATATGAAAAGGCAATTTAAAGCTCTCATAGATAAGGTAGTGGATGTGTAAACCTTTTACCCCATCTCTAAAGACCTTGCTTCCCTGTTGGAGGGCAAAGGATTTTTTGAGGTGGAGGCTGAAACTCCTTTAGGCCCCTGTGAAATAGTTTCCAGATCAACAGTATGGGCCCTGAATAAATGGGAATGAGTTTCTGGGACCCTGTAATACCGGTCAGGCTTGGCTGGTGCAGGAGGGAGAGTATCAGGGGTAGCACTAGAATCAGAATACAAATCAACCAGAACATCAAGTACAGGAGGAATAGCTAAGGGCCTGTGCTGAGGCTTCTTAAGGAAAGTCCTAAGGCGTTTCCTGGAATCAGAATATTCCTGGCCCTGCCACTTGAAATGTTCCCTCATGGTATGCAGAACTTCCCCAAAAGAAATATCCTCAGGAGGGGAGGCCGAAGGTATGGAATCTTCTGCATCTGAGTCCTCATAGGTCTGGAAGAGCTCTTCCTGGCTATCAGAGTGGACAGAGCCCTCAGAGTCTTCATCTGAAGGAGTAGGGTCAGAGGGTTCAACCCGGGGCCTTTTATCAGGAGGAGGCTGGGATGCTCTCTCAGGATGGTCTGCGAACCTCTAATCATGGAAATTAAATCAGCAGCCATGGACATAATTTGTGTCTCCGGAGTCGGCTGAGGTAAGGATTTAGAAGTAATATGCTTTGTTTTGCTGGCTGCCTTAGCCCTAGTGTAGGCCTTAATAGACATGGCCATAGGAGGCCTGGCAGCTCCACGTGCAGGAGTGACCTTGTCTGCAGCAATGGTCTCGGGCATTTCCTCGGTTTCGGTATCCGGAGGAAAATCTATAACTGGCGGAGTAATGTCTGGAATCGGAGTCGTCGGTAATGCGGTGTCTTCGGTTCGGAGCGGTGGAGAGACCGTCTCAGAGGGAACCGGAGCACTCGCGCTGGGTTTTGGCGTGGAGTCGGTGGTAGACGCGGGCCGAGGATGTCGGTCCCGGTCTTTTCGCTTTTTGGGAGTTTGCGAAGTCGGAAGATCCAACGGCATGGTGTAAGCAAATTTATCGCCGAAAAAGTCTTCAGCGAACTCCGCCCGGCGCCTGAGAGTGCGCTTGTTGAAGCGAGCACAGGCTACACAGGCCGAGACGTCGTGGTCTGGGCCCAGGCAAGGGAGGCAGTAAGAGTGGAAATCCTTATGAGGTATTTGTTTACCACAAAAAAGACAATTGTTAACTTTTTCAGTAATTTCTGACATCGGCTGAGGCAAGAAAAGGTCCCGAACGGGGTACTTAGCTTTTTTGATGACTTCGGTATCGTAGAATACAGGAGCTGACCGACTGGCACTTGCGAACTGCTTCTGCTTCGGGCACCGCGCGGCAAGAAAGACTGAAGAAAATGGCGTCGGCTGATGCTTATATACTCCAGCCGCTCTGACGTCGGAGAGAAATGCGACATCAGCCGACGTCGGACCCAGACTTTGGAATCCGGCCGACCGAGGGCTGCCTGAGGCAGGACAACCCACATGTTATGACTGCAGTTGCATTCTTGAAGGACATCTGCTCCGATTCACCACACTGCATTTGTAATACTGAAGAGGAGATATAATTACATTTACAACTCACATTTTCATTTCAATAAAAATAAGAAAGTGCTCGTATGTTAATTCACAATGAGCTACACACACAGTCCGTGATAGATCCGTAAAACTTAATTTATTGAAATAAAGAGCTCAGCGCTTTCATCCCTTCATCTATGCTCTGGGACATCATCAGAACTGCTCTGATGATATCCCAGAGCATAGATGGAGGGATGAAAGCGCTAAGCTCAATGTTTCAATAAATTAAGTTTTACGGATCTATCACGGACTAAGTGTGTAGCTCATTGTGAAGTAACGTACAAGCACTTTCTTATTTTTATTGAGTACGGTGTTTAAGTGCTTGGTCTGAACGTTTTTTTTTTTTTTTGTGTGTTTTGGTGTTTCTACCATTCGGGTACATTTTCATTTCAGTTATACTGTGAAGCCATGGAATTTGTTACCAATTACAACACATTCAATTTCAAGACTTCCAAGATGGCTGCACACTGATCAATAGCTTAATTTTAGTTTTCCCTGTGTGAAAAGAAACAGAGAAAAAAAGAGCTAGCAATCCTGCAAGCTTGAGTAAAATTCAGTTACTGGCTACTAAGTACAGTATATGGATGCTATTAAAGATGAAATTTATAGAACCTGAAAGAAAATCAACTAGAAAAGATGAAGAGAAAACAATGACTGGGAAAGACTCCTGCAGCTATTCAGCAAAAAGCAGTCTTTGGTACAAGAGGTGGCTTCCAGTAATTTAAAGGGAAAAAATTCAAATGTACACAAGAGGTGATTAAAATAAATGAAACACTAAATGAGTATACATCCATCCACATCCACTCTTCCTATTATTGCACATGGAGTTACTTCAACAGTGACAATCACCTAGTGTCCAGAATCACAAAGCCAGGTGGCTAGCCCTGCTGCATACTGAAAGAGTATGTCAACTTAAATAGAAGACTGGAAAAAAAAATTTTAGAAGTCTTAACTAGTTATTCAGATAAGCTGATAAAACTATAACAATCAGAGACTGAAATAAAGAAAAGGTAGACAAAGTATGAGCCTTCTCAAGAAGAGCGGTTTCAAAAAATGGTAGGGTTATAAAACACAGCATGCAGAGAAAACTTGAGATTATCTGCTGTAGAAAATGGAAGGAATAGACTATTAATTTTATGAAATCACAAATAAGCAACTGGACTGGTATTACACAGTGGGATTTTCTAACTGAAATTGCACATTGAGTGTATGTTACAAAACCTGGCCACTAGAAAACAGCCAAGACCTGTATTAGTAAACATGCAATCACACCAGCTAAAACAGATGATCCTGACAAAACTATGGTACCAAGGAAAAGTAGTAAAACAGGAGACAGCAGAGTGTTTGTAGAAAATGATTGTTCAATGTACACCAGGCAAAAGTGAAGTAAATTTATCACAGTAATCAGAGAATGGTGAGAGGCAGGTGTGAGATTCAAGTTCTTTATCATAGAGAACAAACAATTACTTTTTTAGCTATAAGAAATACAGGCTTTACAATGTAATAAGAGAAGAAAGGCTGGAGAAAAGCAAGTTTAAATTAATATGCTGTGATCTGGGGCTGTTGGGGTGGGGGTGGGTGTACAAGTGCATTGATTACATTAAATGTAGAATTGAGAGATTTTTCTATTACTCTTTCAAACGGGAATGAATTAATGCCATTGGCTTAATGTATAAACACATTTTTTAAGCAATTAGCCTCGAAAATGAAGATAACATGATGAAAGCAATGAGAAGTGCTAAGTTTTTTGCATATGCAATGCTATTATCTTGTTTTTCCTCCATTAGCAAATGCTAAGAAGGAGTCAAGAAGTCTGCAGCTGAAAGCAGTTGTACATCCTGCTCTGTGTTGTGTGACACTGACAAATACTCCTTCAAGCATCTGCAGAGTTGTTTAGCTGTTTTTCTCTCCATTCTATGCAGTTGAATTGTCTGCAGGTGCAAGCAATTAATCTTGAGAGTTCTGAGCATTCTTTACAGTGGGAAACGCAACATTTAAAAGTACAAAGGCAAGCAATTTAGTGAAAAACAAAGTTCAAAATTATTGGAAGTACGTAAATATGAGAGATTGCAGCTTCCCTAGTAGCCTTAATACTTTAATGCATTTAACAGAACACTATATAATTTAGTTTTATTGAAAAATAGCAAGTGCACTTTTCTTAAGGCTAAACGTTAATGTTTTCTGAAAGCATACACGCTGTTTTCACATCTAGGAGGGGAATAGGGATAAAAAAAAAATAAAAAAAAAGAACAGACATCAATCAGTGTAAGTGGGAGCATACGCTGTAATATGTGCTATAGCACGAGTACAATTAATTTGAGGTTAGGTAATGGCTGTCTGTGCATCTGTCAATTTGGGGCAACTGTTCATATCTGGAGGGTCAAACTTCATTTTTTGAAGATGTACATAGTTTTTTGTGTTTGTTCTATGTTAACAGGTAAAGGTGTTTTCTGAAAATGTATTTAATTTTTTGTTTAAGGGTTTCCACTAAAACAATAAAAGTCTTGAAAACTGTGATTGAGTCAAATGGAGATGACAAGAAACAACCATATAAAAGATCAGCCTGCCGAACAGCGTATGCATGTAACATAACAGTTGGAAATGTACGTGACAGCTTTTTTAACATGTATCAGGTGGGAGCAATAATTTCTTATTATGCATACACTATCCACATTATCTTGGAACACAAATGACCTAACATGTATAGACAAACTGGAAAGAGAACTGAATTATATTAAGGAATACAGAGTGCTAAAAGCAAAGCTGTAGACAATACAACTGGAAAGAAACCAGCATGTGAATCTGATAAAGAAAGGATTTAATGATGGATATTCAGCAGAATATCAAGTACAAAGAAAAAAGGAAGTAAATATATTAAATGATAGAAGAGGAAAACATAGCTAATGATAGATATGGAGGTAGTAAGGGGCTACTGGCATGGAATGAAGATTAAGCTGGCATGTATTTACAGCCCACCAAAACTGCTATTATAAAGCTTAAGAAAATTTACTACAGAAATAAGCAGCATCAGCAAGGAATATTACTTAATGGTGGGGAGTGGAACTTGATTTGCTACAGAGAGAATTTACCTAGGGGACACAGAAGTGAAAATATAACAAAAGAGGTATTAGGGATACTTTGGAAATGTTATGAAAACTTGAATAAAGCAATGTGGAAGTCAAGAAAGAGCATAAATGGAAATATTTATGGAAGACGTAATTATACTAAAGTTAGTGGTAGATACAGCTTAACAATTAACAGTTAAGATAGGAGGAGACACGATAAAAAGTGACACAGAAAGTCTCCATGAACAGATGATATTCCTGTGCATGTATGGAAGTTAGGAGAGAACAGTGATAGACACGGAAGGTTTTGTTTAACAGTATTTTAAAAGGAGGGGAAACACCAACTTCTTGGAGGAAAGCTACTGGGGACGTTAATACCTAAAGACAGTAAAGACCCAGCAAACCTAGCTTCATATAGTGCCATTTCAATTTCAAATGACTTATGTCCTTATGTCTATACTAGCTAAAAATGGCAACGGTGTTGCCAAAATTGATGGCTATGGATCAATGTGGTTTTGTGGAGGGGAGGCAAACATTTCACATTAATGTGGATCCAGAGGGAAGCAGAATGTAAGCAAATACTGCTGCTGTTGGTGGCGCTTGATGCAGAAAAATTATTCCACAGAGTAAGCTGGGGTTTCAGGAGTAGGGCAATGGAAGCATTTACATTCCTTGATACAATAATAAGGTTAATTAGGAAGATATATGAAGGATCAGAGGCAAGAAAAATGGGGGGGGGGGGTTCTCTAAGTTGTGTCTGAACAAAGGAACCAGGCAAGGGAGAAGGGAGTCCTCTTTTCCCCTTTATTTGCTTTATATTTAGAGCCACTGGAAAATAAAATAAGGGACTTAGAAATTCAAGGATGTAACTGGCATGGCAATCAAGAAAAGTTGGCTTTATCTGCAGATGATATTTTGTACCTAATAAATCCAGAAAAGGACATCACAGCATCACAGTGTTGTGAACATTTTGAGACCATTTCAAGTCGTTTTGAGATATAAAATGAATGAAGATAAAACAAATGCTATAGCCTTAAATTATGCTCTCGCACATGAATTGGTTCAGAAATACCCACATTTATGGGCACACAACAAGATGAAGTATTTAAAATATGGACTAAAAAAACTTCTGTTATTGCAGCTAAGGACATGTAGGAATAGCCTAAACAAAAGATAACAGAAAAATTGAAAAAAACGGAAGCTCTTGTTTATGGATATGGATAGTAAGATGCAATCAGTGAAAATAATTTCGTCCCTTTAGTTTTACATACAAGTCAGACATTTATATCACTAAGAGGAGAAGTTGTGGAAATTTAATAAAGAGTTGAAGGAATTTACATGGGAGGAGTAAGTACAGGTGTGTACACTTACTATAAATGTAGATGTTAGAGTGTATTCACTGTTGCAGTCATTACATTTGAGTAATCTGCTGGCAGGTTGCCCTCAGTCGGCCTGATTAACAAAGTCTTGGTCCTGCGTCGGTTGTTGTCCTTTCTTTCACGATGTCAGGTCGTCAGGAGTATAAAACATGCAGCCGACGCCATTACATCAGTTCTTCTTGCCCCAGATGTCAGGTGCCTCCCAAATGGAGAGCAGAATATATAAATAATTTTAAACACAAAAATATATACCTCCAAACAAAAGCAAATACACCAAAAAGGCTTTTAAGTGTAGAAAAATAAAGGAGAGGCATAGTAAGAGAAAAAACAGGGGGGCTGGAGGGAGGGTAAACAGGACTGCAACAGTGAATACACTCGAACATTTACATTTATGGTTAAGTGTACACAACTGTACTATGTTCTTCATGTTTCACTGTTGCAGTCATTACACTTGGGTAGATTCCCAAAGCTAAGGTTGGGAGGATGGATTTATACAGTATTAGGACCGGCTAAAAGGCCCTGCAAAACAGCAGTGGCAAAGCCAGCTCTGGATTTAGAGAAAATTGGTAAGTGATAGTGCTTGGTGAAAGTATGAACTGAACTCCAGGTAGCAGCTTCTAGAATATCCCTGGTAGGAACACCTCTGAGAAAGGCTGTAGAAGTAGATGCAGCCCTGGTGGAATGGGATCTGTTCCCCTGGGGGATAGGTTTTCCATGTTGCTTATAGCAGAAATGAATGCAATGGCTTATCCATTTGGAAATGGTTTGCTTTGAAATGGCCTTTCCCTCTGCCCCTGCAGCAAATGCTACCAGCAGTTCAGATTTTCTTCGAGATTTAGTCCTGTCCAAGTAAAATCCAAGTTGTCTGTGTAAATCCAATGAATGCAGAATCCGCTCCCCTTTGTTCTGTGGATTGGGAAAGAAAGTTGGCAAATGAATGGCCTGATTAAGAGCCACATTAGATACCACCTTGGGCATGAAGGATGGGAAGGTCCTGAGTGACACCCTGTCCGCATGAAAGATGATGAAAGGTTCCACTGCCATAAGGGCCTGTAATTCAGAAATCCTTCTAGCCGAAGTGATTGCCAAAAGGAAGGCTGTTTTCCAGGAAAGGAATTTTAAGTCTGCAGTAGCAGCTAACTCTAAAGGAGGTACAGTGAGTTTTTCCAGTACAAAGTTAAGGTCCCAGGCAGGGGTTGGAGATCTCCTGTGTGGCCTTAAGTTTTTGGCCCCTCTGAGATACTGCTTTAACAGAGGATGAGAGAATGGGGGGGGGGGGGGGTTTGTGTTGTAATGAGCTGAAATGACTGAGGCATGGATTTTTATGGAAGAAAAAGATAGGCCCTTGTGAAGCATCTCAGTTAAGTATTCCAAAATTTGAGGTAAATTGGGCACTGCTGTGGTCATCTCTTGAGACTGATTCCAGGCACAGAATCTTTTCCATTTGTCAGCATAAGATTTTCTGGTACTAGGTCTTCTCGTCTCCAAAATGACATTTATCACAGGTTTGCTGAGGGATGCTAAGGGAGAATTTAAGTGATTAGCCAAGCTGCAAGATTCAATGTTTGGAGCTGAGGGTGCAGAATTTGGTTATTCTGTTGAGACAGTAAGGGAGGTGTCTGAGGCAGGTGCCATGGAGAAAGTTGTGACAAGACTGCGTAGGAGTGGGTACCAGTGTTGGCAAGGCCAGTCTGGAGCAAGCAAAATCACCTTTGGTTTGTCCTGTTTGACTTTTAGTAGAACTTTGGAGAGCAAAGGTAGAGGGGGAAAATATAGACTGATGGGTTTTCCCAGCTGAAGGACAGAGCATCCACTTTCCAGGCTTTTTTGTGAGGAATTCTTGTGCAAAATTTGTCCAACTGGTAGTTCTGGGTTGAGGCAAAGAGATCTATGTCTGGGCTCCCCTATTTGCGTGTCAATATGTTGAAAATTCATGGTTCCAGTTTCCATTCGTGTGGGTCCATGAGATTTCTGCTTAGACCTTCTGCCAAAATATTCAGCTTTCCTGGCAGAAATTGGGCTTTTAGTTGTACTTGATAGCTCAAGGCTGTGTTCCACAATGCCATGGCTTGTCTGCAGAGGGGGTAGGAATGTGTACCCCCCTGCTTATTTATGTACCACATAACTGTGGTGTTGTTCGTCTTTACCATTAGTTGCCCTGGATGAAGGTAGTCCTTGAAGGCTGTCAAGTGCTTTCTGAACAGCTAGCATTTCTTTTTGATTGATATGAAGGTACATCTGATTCGAGCTCCATTTGCCCTGAATGCACTTCCCTGCCAGATGAGCCCCCCCCATGCATAGTCTGATGCGTCTGTAGTTAGGGTTTGGGCGGCAGGGGGTGGTGAAAATGGCAGTCCCTTGTTTTGGTGGCAGGTTTTTGCCCACCAAAGGAACTCCAGTTGCAGGCAAGGTATGATAAGAATCATTGTTTCCAGGCTGTCAGAATGTTGACTCCATAAACTTTTTAAGTACCACTGAAGTTTCCTCATATGCAGTCTTGCATATGGAATTAGAAGAATGCATGAGGCCATGAACCCTGAGGCTTGTAGTATTTGTCTTGCTGATAGCAGGGTTTTTGTGGCCACCTGTTTGAAGTAAGTCACCAACTGAATTTGCTTTTCTGGCGTAAGATAAGGCATCTGGGCAGTTGTAATCAAGCCTGCACCCAGGAATGTTATTTTTTGAGATGGTACTAGTTGTGATTTATTTTCATTTATGGTGTACCCTAGACAAGTTAGAACCTTTTTTTCAAATGCCAGATGTTTTAGAAGAATGGCCTTGTTTTCTGCCTGAATAAGACAATCATCCAGATATGGATATATTTGAATATTTCTTTGCCTGCAAAATGCAATTACTGGAGCCAGGCACTTTGTAAAGACCCTGGGTGCAGTAGATAAGCCAATGGGCAGTGCAGAGAACTGATAATGCAAAAAGCCTGCTTTGAAGCTGAGGTATCTTCTGCATGATTCCCCGATTAGGATATGCAGGTATGCTTCTTTTAGATCTAGAGTTGCCAACCAGGCATCTTTGCCTAGCATAGGAAGTAACTGGTGAAGAGTCAGCATCTTGAATTTTGGAATGTCCAGGAAAGTGTTTAGAGTAGACAAGTCCAGAATTGGATTTGTCTTTTCTGGGTACCAGGAAAAGTCTGGAATAGAAACCTTGTCCCTTTTCCCCTTCTGCTACTAGTTGAATAGCCCCAATGTTTACGAGAGAAAGTACTTGTTTCTGAGCCTCTGCCCACTGATTTGGGGGCAGGTCTGGCCATCCGCTTGGAGGTGGCAACGTGTGGAAATGAAATCTGTATCTCTGGGACACTATATTTAAAACCCATTTGTCCTGGGTTATAATTTGCCAGTTTTTTTGCATGAAATGCCAGTTTTCCCCCCAAAGGGGCAGCTAAAAGGTAAGTGCTTGGTAATTCTAAAGGAAAGTCATTGAGATTGTTTACCATAGGGAGGTGTCTTGTTTCCAGATTTGGAAGAGGAGGCACCCCATTGCTTAGTACTGAAAGTCCCTTGGGACTGAAACTTGATGCTTTTGGCATGTCTGGGTCTGGCTTGATTGGCTCTGGAAGGAACTGGAAAGGACCAGTTCTTAGTAGGCCAGTGCCTACTAAATCTTGGAGGTTGTATTGTAAGAAATCTTTCACAGTCTGCATAGATTTAGCCTTATCTTCCATCTTTTTTAGGACTTCTTCAGCCTTATTGCCAAACAGATGGTCCTGCTGCAAAGAAGCATCCAACAATTTTGCTTTAACATGATCAGGCAGAGATTGCTCCTTAAGCCAAGCATGCCTTCTAAGCACAGACCCAGTAACAGCAGCCCTGCAAGATGCCTCCAAAGAATCAAAACCACATTGCAAAGTATGTTTTCCAACTTGTTCAGCTGAATGCAATAAATCCTGTAAATCTTTATTTTCCACACAGTCAGAAATCAACATAATTTTCTGTTTAAGCAGTCCCATGATATGCTGCTGATATTTAAGTATATGAAACTGACCATTTAAAGCCTTGATTGCCAAGGTTGCAGAAGTATAAACCTTTTTTCATTAGAAGGTGTAGGATTTTTAGCAGAAGCAGCCTTAAATGCCCTTGGGCCACTGAGAAATGGTTTCATGGTCCGCAACAGGATTTTTGAAAAGGAATATGTGGGAATCAGGAACCCTGTAGTATCTGTCTGGCTTACAAGGGGCCGGAGGCAGAGAATCAGGGGCCATACTGGATTCTGAAAACACATCAACAATGTCGAATACTGGAGGTATAGCCAAAGGCCTATGCTGAGGAAGAAGAAGGAAATCCCTAAGCCTCTTTTTGGATTCAGAAAAATCCTGACTTGCCCAGTGGAAATGTTCCCTTAAGGTATGTAAAGTTTCCCCAAAAGAAAAAATCCTCAGGGGGAGAAGCAGAAGGAATGGAATCCTCCGCATCAGAGACATCATAAGTAGGAATAGACAAATCCTGTTCATTAGAAGAGTCAGAAGAAATAGAATTCTGTTCAGAAGATTCATAGTCAAGTTCAGGTCTAGGCCTCTTTGAAGGTGGGGGTTGGCGACCCCTGATTAGAGTAATTAAATCTTCAGCCATTTTGATCATTTGTTTTTTAGGCATAGGGGCCTGTACATGTGGCCTAGGCATCGATTTTTTAGACATAGATCGAGATTTTGGCCTTAATATTGAAGATGGCGTCGGTTTAATATACAAATCTGTAGGCCTGAATACACCCTCAGAAGCCGGTGTCTGCACAGTGGCTCCGGACCCATCCAAGGTAGAGACATCCACGGGTTTCATAACTGAAGCATCTCACTGCATACCGGACTCCGAATGGGTCTCAGTAGAGGCCTGCGAATCAGAAGTAGCAGGTATCAGGGGCTGCGAAAGCGCCTGAGTACAGGCGAACTGGCGACTGGCTTAGGAGAAGCGTCGTCGGCAGTTTTGGACCTCAGCGGCCTGTCTCTGTCTTTTTCTTTGCATTTTTTTCGAAATTCCAGTAGTTGGATTGCTAACAGACATCATTTCTGGATAATTAAACCGTGATCCAAAATATTTAGAAGCAAAAATGTACCAATGATGGATAGTGCGTTGATTAAATAAAGCACAGAACCGACAGCAAGGTACGTTGTGGTCAGGGCCTAGGCAAGGAATACAGTACAAGTGAAAATCCTTATGAGGTATTTGCTTCCCACAAGTAATACAATTATTAACTTTTACTGACATTGGAAAGGAGCAAGAAAAAGTTTCCCCAACGGGGTACTTAGCTTTTAGTTGAAGACTTTGGTTTTGAAACTCGAAAACAAAATTTCAGGAGTCAGCCGACCGGCACTTGTGAACTGCTTCTGGTTCGGGCACCGCATGGCAAGAAAGACTGATGTAATGGCGTCGGCTGCGTGTTTTATACCCCTGATGACCTGAAGTCATGGAAGAAGGGACAGCAACCAACACAGGACCCAAGACTTTGTTATTCAGGCCGACTGAGGGCAACCTGCCAGCAGATTACCCAAATGTAATGATTGCAACAGTGAAACACGAAGAACATCAGGGTAAGAGTTCAGTGGGATAAGCTAATCCTTCTAATAGAAGGAGATGGTTTAGGATTACCTGATTTGAAGAGATCTTTTAGAGTTACACAATATCAAAAGCAGAAGGTTATAATTCAAAGTAGAAAGGGATGATGATGAAGTGGGGGGGGGGGAATCAAGAAGTAATGAGAGAGTGGGATTTTGAATGCAGATCCTTAAGAAAAACAGCCATACAGAATAGTATATCCATAAAGTAGCAGAAAGTTTTCCGAGAACTAAGCCAACAGGAGAACGGAGAAAGGAGATTTTTGCCAACAGGGATGATTCCAAGTAGGGGTACAGAGAATAGGCAAGAGGAGTTTGGAATTTATTGGTGAAAATTGGCAAAGGAACCAGGGTACTGGGAGCAAATAACTAGAGAGGGAAAGTTAACAGAATGTGATGAGCCAAGAAGAATATGGACTGCAAGCTTGAGACTGCTTTCACTACCAGGGATTAATATCAGAGTATAGGCAAGCAGAAAGGGTTAGGGGAATCCCAAGTGAAAGACCTGCTCTGTTAGAATTTTTTGTTGAATCTAGAACCAAAGCTGCTATTAAAGGGATAATTAGTAGGGCATATAAAATATTGCACAGTAAGTATAAGAATCAGTTAGAAAAGTTTGGGATGAGAGATTGGATAAGCAATTCACAAAGAAACAGTACAGACCAGTGGTAAGGGACTTGGGATAGTAAACCTGAAGTTTGATCACCATGTGTCCATGGTAGTGAGAAAATCCTTCTAAGTGGCACAACTTATAAGTAAGGACACGGCTGGCATCCAGATCTAAGGAGATCATAGTCCCACTATACTCAGCCCTCATTACACCAACATTCAAGTACAGTGCACCCCTTTGGCATGTACCTGACCAGTTATTTGCAACAACTGGAGAGGCCAAAAAGGTTCCTCAAAATAAAATACAGGGTATAAATAATATGTCCTATGCAGACCATATCAAAGCCCTGCCCCTGTACTCTTTCTCCTACAGACTGAGGAGCGATCTATGCCTAACCTTCAAGGTTCTCCAATCCGACCCTGATGCATCAGGTATACATATGCAAAACAAACAGTACTAGGATTACCCAATCTAAGAATCTAAACCTCATCTCTGACATAAACAAAACATGCTGGAGGGCTAGGTATGTGTCTCAGAGATTAACCCTTCTCTGGAACAGACTCTCCATTCATGTGAAGCAGAGCTCTTCCCTAAGCCTATTCAAATGCTGTTTGGAACTGGTTGGAAATCACAAGTTCAACGTGGCTGCTCAACCTGTGGCCCTTACAGGCAGGGGCAGTTTCGGCACTGACAATTAGGAAACTTGGGGCATGAATGGCTAGGCTGAAAAAGTTTCTAGGGCCGTTAGACTAGTTACCTCCTATGATCCAACGAATGTGATTAGAGTGCTCTGCTGAACCAGTTAAGCTAATGGCTATCAAAATTCTAGATGTGATAAGGCACCAACTTGTGGTTCTAGATGCCTGTATTTATTCTGCACCCTTAACATTATACAATTAACTGACAGTGAAGAATAATGAACAGTCAGTAGACTATTTACCTCCTACTGGTGGAGACTGGAAGGCCTAGGCTCTAGCTATGGTATACCTAAAGGATGAAATGAGGTCTTAAAAAAACAGAATGATGACCATACCATTGCACTAGCCAAGTTACTTCTGGGACTAATGAGCAAATTCTCTGTGAAGCATAAGTCAATGGGTAGAGCATAATTCAAGAGGCACCTGACCCTCTTCCAGGTAATCCTATCCACAGATGGGAAAGCAGATTGGAGGCACTGATCAACTATTGGGGTTCATACCATTTTAGGTCAGTGGACTACATAAAAGAATAAGAGCTATACAAACAAACATTAGCATGACAAACAGCACAAATAAAATGGATAGGGCAGCAATAATATAGGGCTAGAAAGGGAATATAGACGTTTTTGACAAATGTTGGATTACAAGTAAAGGACAACTGTGAAATGTAAATTTCGTGATACATTCCTGTCTGGATTATTGGATCACTGCAATGACACTGTCATTTCAGGAATTTTTAACCTGAACAAATAACGCCCCAAACTCACGTTTGCAGACTATGTACAGTTAAGACAACAACAAACTCCATGTCACTTTTATAAGTAAAAAAGAATAGAATCCACTTTATAACTAAGTCATCAGACAGATAAAAAACAAAGACAGTGCAACACATTGAGTAGAAATGCGGACAAGTGACCAGTTTGCTTAAACAAAATCAATATTTCCTTAAATCTGAAGGAAACATACTGACTTTAAATATGAATCACTGTATAATATTCAAAATATTTTTATATCTAATCATAATGGTCATAAAATATGCATACTATTTGCAAATAATGCACAATCTAAAAATATTTCAGCTGCATATTTAAGATCATAGGATGCTACTAGGCTATTGGCCCAGAGGCCCTTACAAGCCTAGCCAAGACTTTAGCCCATATTCCAATAGATCAGCACCCTACGCCACTGTCCAGCAGGGACACAGGTGGAATCCCAAGGGTGTATTTCTGTTCCCCATCCAGTTACCCAGGTTGCGCTTAAAAAGGTTTAATGAGGTACTTTGCTTTACATGGAGAGACAGTCTCGGACCCAAGACCCTCTGAACTACAGCATAATGCGTTGGCCCACTACACCAACTCCGCTCTATAGACTAGTACTAAGCTAACTGCCCTTGAGCTATTTTAAGCCTAGCCAATTAACCCATGTAAAAATCGAACTCTGCACCTTGGGTCTGTATGGTAAACACCTTGACCAATACACCAACCTCCCACCCCATTTCTCAGCTTATATTTCTCAACTTACCATGTTTAATACCAATTTTGTATATATATTACATTTATTCAATTAATTTCAGCAAAGGTCAATAACACAGCTCTTTTCTGATCACATATTTCTAAAAAAAAACAATACTGGGGAGAGGATACAGCCCTGTGAATAATATTGTAGCTTAGAAGAAACTCTACTCAGAAAGATGAATTTTCATACTTTTAATGAAATCAGGACTGGACAAGGCAAAGAATTTGCAATAATTTATTAAACAGCTTAATTTCAAGGTCAGGAGTTATGACATCCTTCTTGTCACTTCTTAGTGAAAGAGACAACACTTGGTTGATTGTTGCTATACACAGTACGGGAGGAAGGGGAAAAAAAAACACAGTTACACAGCTTCATGGCCTTGTAACCAAGTTAAGCAAAGGGAAATACCACATGAAAATTCAGGCAAAATGCACACTCAAAACATGAAAGCAACCAGTCTGAATTGTAATTATCAGCTCCATGGTGTAGGGGGATGAAAGATGATAGTCCAGTAACCATGGCACACCCACAAAATAAAAAATCTAGTATATCAAAGGGATTAAACTGACCATTTGAGAGCATACTGCCCCCCAGCCAGAAATGTGCACAAGACACTGTGTTAAATCTGCAAGACAGAAAAGCCTACGTCACAACTGCTACAATCTCTTAGTAAATAGGCCTTCCGGCCATTTCTGGTGTCAACATTGTAGTAATAGTAAAAAGACACCAATCAGATGAAATATTTGTACTGTAAAATACATACTTGTATTTATCCCAAACACACATTTGATCTGCAGATCCAATACAACTGTGCCTCTGTTTACACAAGAGAGGACGCCAACTACTGCATTTATGCTTTACTAGGCATAACGTAAATAAAATGCATTTAGATAATTATTCTAGAGGGAGTACTACGTGATATGAACTTCATCAGTAGCAGTTTTTCATTTGATTGAAAAAAAATAATTAAAACTAAAATACTTAAACATTCTCACACAGCAGTGATGAAAACAGTAAGTGAAGAGTGAGATCGAATGGCCAAAAGGCAAGCTGTCTGTTCTATGTTCATCAGAGAATGGCACTGTTTTGTCTTACCTCCCATCCTTCCATTTCCAGTCCCTTCTTCCCATACACGTCATAAATAGCCCTGGACTGAGGGTCGTTTAACACTGTCAAAGCAAAAATCATGACAATTGCTTTAAAGGTGTTTTCATATCACTTACTTTACATTTTCTAGTCCAATGTGAAACAAAATAAAATATTTACATAATTTGTCTAGTTTTCTAAAGCTGCCCTGTCTATTAGCATTTGGTAATTTGGAAAAAAAAAGATACAAATTCAAATATATGTTGGAGGAAAAGGTATATATCTCAAAGATTACCCCTTCTCCAGAAAGTACAGTTGTGTACACTTACCATAAATGTAGATGTTCGAGTGTATTCACTGTTGCAGTCATTACCATTTGGGTAATCTGCTGGCAGGTTGCCCTCAGTCAGCCTAAATATCAAAGTCTTGGGTCTTGCGTCGGTTGCTGTCTCCTCTTCCATGACGTCAGGTTGTCAGGGGTATAAAACATGCAGCCGACGCCATTTTCTTCAGTTTTTCTTGCCCCAGATGTCAGGTGCCCCCCAAATGGGGAGCAAAAAAAAAAAAAAAAAAAAAATATATATATATATATATATACATATATATATATACATATATATATATATATATATATATATATATATATATATATATATATATAAATGCAATTGTAATAACATAAACTTTACCTTCGTCTAAAAGCAAATACACCACAAAGGCTGTAGAATATAGTGAAGGAAAGAGACGTTCTAGAAAAAAAAAGGGGGGTGGCGGGTGGGTTACCCGGAAAGCAACAGTGAATACACTCGAACAACTACATTTATGGTAAGTGTACACAACTGTACTATGTTCTTCGTGTTTCACTGTTGCAGTCATTACATTTGGGCAGAATCCCAAAGCTATGGATGGGAGGCTGGAACTAAATAGCATTAGGAGTGGCTATAAGGCCCTGCAGAACTGCAGTGGCAAAGCCTGCCCTGGACTTAGAGAAGAGGGGCAAATGATAATGCTTTGTAAAAGTATGAACAGAGCTCCAAGTAGCAGCTTCTAGAATGTCTTTGGTTGGCACTCCTCTGAGAAACGCTGCTGAGGTAGATGCAGCCCTGGTGGAATGTGACCAGATTCCCTTGGGCACCGGTTTACCATGATGCAAGTAGCAGAAACAAATGCAGTGGCTTATCCACTTTGAAATAGTCTGCTTTGAAATAGCCTTCCCCTCTGATCCTGCAGCAAATGCCACCAGTGGCTGCTCAGACTTCCTTAGAGATTTGGTCCTGTTTAAGTAGAATCTTAGTTGTCTGTGCACATCCAAGGAATGCAGAATCCGCTCCCCCTTGTTCTGTGGATTTGGGTAAAAAGTTGGCAGGTGAATAGTTTGGTTAAGAGACACACTGGATGCCACCTTAGGCATAAAAGAAGGATTGGTCCTGATGGACACCCTGTCCGGGTAAAATGTAATAAAAGGCTCCACAGCCATGAGGGCCTGTAGTTCTGAAACCCTTCTTGCTGAAGTGATTGCCAGAAGGAAAGCTGTTTTCCAAGATAAAAAAGTACAGTTTTGTACCTACCATAAATGTTGATGTTCGAAGATCTACATTGCTGCAGTCCTTACATATGGGTAGTCCGCTGTCCTCGGTCGGCCCGAATATCAAAGTATTAGGCTGACGTCGGTCAAGGCGCTTAAGACTGACATCAGGACGTCAGGGTACAAATGCGCATGACCGACGTCATATCCTCAGTCCTTTCTTGCCCCAGATGTCAGAAGACCCTAAAAAGAAAGGCCAAAACCAAAAGACAGCAAAAAACAACCAACCACCCTTGCACTAATCATATGTACAATATATACAATCTCTACAATATTCACAACCCAAACCACACAACCGCCTCTAACTACAGAGGGGAAGGAGGGAGGGTAAATTGGACTGCAGCAATGTAGATCTTCGAACATCTACATTTATGGTAGGTATAAAACTGTACTATGTTCTTCATCTCACATTGCTGCAGTCCTTACATATGGGTAGAATCCCAAAGCAGAGGTAAGGGAGGATGGCAAAACTATAAAGCATTAGGAGCTGCCAAAATGCCCTGTAAAATTGCAGTGGCAAAACCAGCCCTAGATTTAGAGTAAAGTGGAAGGTGGTAATGCTTAGAGAAAGTATGCACTGAACTCCAAGTAGCTGCCTCCAAAATATCTTTAGTTGCCACCCCCCTTAAAAAAGCTGTAGAAGTGGCAGTAGCCCTAGTGAAATGAGGCCTAATCCCAGCTGGAATCTCCTTACCATGATGGGAATAACAGAAAGCAATACAAAACCCAATCCACTTAGAAATAGTTTGTTTTGAAACAGGCTTGCCCTGAGAACTCAAAGCAAATGAAACAAATAACTGCTGAGACTGCCTGAACCCTTTAGTTCTGCTCAAATAATATCGCAACTGCCTGTGTATATCCAAAGTGTGCAAAATCTTTTCCCCTTTATTTTGGGGGTTTGCATAAAAAGTAGGCAAATGAATAGTTTGGTTTAAAGCCACACTAGAAACCACTTTAGGCATAAAGGAAGGATTAGTACGCAAAGATACCCTATCCTTATGGAAAATGAAGAAAGGCTCAACCGCCATAAGGGCCTGTAATTCAGAAACCCTTCTCGCAGAGGTAATGGCCAACAAAAAAGCAGTCTTCCATGATAAATATTTCAACTCGGCAGTAGCTGCAGGCTCAAAAGGTTGTAGAGTGAGTTTCTCCAACACAAAATTGAGATCCCAAGCAGGAGTAGGAGCTCACGTGGGGTCTTATATTCTTTGCCCCTCTAAGGAATTGCTTAAACAAAGGATGAGAAAACAATGGTGGGTCACAGTCATAGTGAGCAGAAATTGCTGCAGCATGAACCTTAATAGAGGAGAAGGACAAACCTTTGTCCAGTAACTCAGTAAGATATTGAAGAGCCACACTTAAATTAGGCTTAGAAACATCAAATTCCTTTGCTGTACTCCAAAATAAAAATCTCCTCCATTTATCTGGGGACACTTTCCTTGTACTAGGCCTTCTGGCCTCCAAAATAACATTCAAAACTTGCTGTGGAAGCTGAGACCCTCCAGGGTTTAAAACAGAATATGCCAGGCTGTTAGATGCAGAGAGTGAAGTTTGACATTGAGTAAATGACTGTTCTCCTGAGACAGCAGGTGTGGAATCGAAGGCAAAGGCCATGGAGGCTCCCGTATCAGACTTCTCAGTAATGGGTACCAGTGCTGTCGAGGCCAATCTGGAGCTATTAAAATCATCTTTGGCTTGTCCTGTCTGACCTTCAGGAGTACCTTTGGGAGGAGAGGCAGAGGTGGAAAGGCATACACATGAAGATTGCTCCAATTGAATGAGAGAGCATCCACTTTCCAAGCTGTGGGATGAAACCTTTTGTGCAAAACTTTGGCAGCTGGTAGTTTAGTGGAGAAGCGAACAGATCTATGTCTGGAGTTCCCCATAACACTGTCAATTTCTGAAATACATGAGGATCCAATTTCCACTCGTGGGGATCCATAATTTGTCTGCTCAACACATCTGCTAAGGAGTTCTGTGCTCCTGGCAGAAACCTTGCCTGAAGATTTAGCTGTAAACTGAGAGCAGTCTCCCACAAAATCATTGCTTGTCTGCATAGAGGATAAGAATGTGTTCCCCTTGCTTGTTGATGTACCACATGACAGTTGTGTTGTCTGTTAGAACCAACACCTGCCCTGGAAGAAGTAAATCCTTGAAAGCTATTAATGCAAATTGGACTGCTAACATCTCCTTCAAGTTGATATGTAGATGTTGAAGTCTGGCAGGCCACGTGTCTTGTACCCACTTTCCATTTAGATGAGCTCCCCAAGCTTTGTCTGAGGCATCTGTCGTTAGAATCTGACTCGCCTCTGGCCGGGTCACAGAGAGTCCCTTGTTTAGGTGACATTCCTGAGCCCACCACAAAAATTCCTTTTGAATGCAAGGTATTATCTGAATGACAGTGTCCATATCTTGGCAGTGCTGTGTCCATACATTTTTGAGATACCATTGTAGCTTCCTCATATGCAGTTTGGCATTGGGAAGCACCAGAATACAAGATGCCATGAACCCCAAGGCTTGAAGGACTGTCCTTGCAGTCAGCCTGGAATGATGAGACAATTGATGGAAGTACAGAGAAAGATTCTTTTGTTTGTCCGGGGTCAAAAAGGCCATCTGGGATGCTGTATTCAGTCTCACACCCAGAAAGCACATGTCCTGAGAGGGTACTAGACTGGACTTTATTTCGTTCACAGAATACCCCAGGCATCTTAGCACTGCTATCACATACTGTAAATGATGAAGAAGTTCGTCCTTTTCTTGGGCCAGAATCAGGCAATCGTCCAAATAAGGATAAATCTGTATTCCTCTTAGCCTGAAGAAAGCTATCACTGGAGCCAGAACCTTTGTGAACACTCTGGGCGCAGTAGATAAGCCAAAGGGCAATGCAGAGAACTGATAATGAGAAGTCCCAGCCCGAAAACGCAGATACTTCCTGCAACTGAGCCTGATAGGAACATGAAGGTAAGCCTCCTTGAGATCCAGAGTCACCATCCAGTGATCTTTGCCCAGCAGAGGTAAAAGCTGTTGTAACGTCAACATTTTGAACTTGGGAGTGTCCAGATATGTGTTGAGGATAGATAAATCCAAAATTGGTCTCCACGTGTTCCCCTTCTTTGGTACTAGGAACAGGCGAGAATAAAATCCTAGGCCCACTTCTGGCGGAGGGACCGGTTGTATGGCCCCTATGTGAAGTAGCAGAGAAATTTGTTTGTGAGCCTCTAGTCTTTGCTGAGGAGGAACGTCCGGCATGCCTTTGAAAGGAGGCAAGGTATGGAAATAAAACTTGTAACCTTGGTGTATGATATCCAATACCCATCTGTCTTGGGTAATCAAACTCCAATTTTCCTTGAAGAGTGCCAACCTTCCCCCCAAAGGTGCTGCCAGGCAAGAAGGATCTGGCAGCTGAAAAGGTAGGTCATTGGGCCTGTTTACGAAAGGACTGGCCCCTGCCCTCACCCGAAGATTGTGCAGGTGAACTCCCTGTTCTAGGTCTGAAGGAACTCTGAGCTCTACCCCTACCACGTCTAGATCTACCCCTAGACTGAGAATCATAAGAAGGATACGTCCACCCCTTAGCAGGCCAATTCCTACTAAACTTCGGAGGCTGAACTTGCAAAAAATCTTTAACAGCCTGCATAGACTTAGCCTTGTCTTCCATTTTCTTTAAGACCGACTCCACAGGTGTACCAAACAACACATCAGACTGTAAAGGAGCATCCAAAATCCTTGTCTTAACATGGTCAGATAAATTCTGATCCCTCAGCCAGGCGTGCCTGCGAAGAACTGAACCAGTGGCAGCCACCCTAGACGAGGCCTGTATAGCATCAAAACCACATTGTAAAGAATGCTTACCCACTTGTTCAGAAACATGCACCAAATCTTGCAATTCTTTACACTCAATGCCTTCCGCCAGAGCATCTACCTTAGACTTCAATTGAGAAAGAAGATAGTTTTGATATTTCAACATGTGAAACTGGCAATTCAAAGCCCTCATAGCTAAGGTGGAAGAAGTATAGACTTTCTTTCCCTATCTATCCAAAGCTCTGGCCTCTTTATCTGGAGGAACCGGATTTTTTACAACAGAGGCCTTGACACCCTTAGGTCCCTGACTAACAGTTTCTGGGTCCGCCCTAGGACTCTTATAAAGATATTTATGAGCCTCAGGCACCCTGTAATACCTATCCGGTTTAACAGGAGCAGGAGGCAAAGAATCAGGATTAAGTGAAGCCTCTGCAAACACATCTTCCACAACATCCAGAACAGGTGGTATAGCCAAGGGCCTATGCTGGGGCAAAAGCAAAATTCCCTAAGCCTTTTCCTGGAATCAGAGAAGTCCTGACCTTCCCACTTAAAATGTTCCCTCATGGAATGAAGAGTCTCTGAAAAAGAGAAATCCTCTGGAGGAGAAGCAGAAGGAGTCGAATCATCTGCATCAGAATCAGAATAAGGAGAGTACTCCTGCAAGTCTTCAGTCAAGACTCTGAAACATCCAAGCCTGCTCAAAACTCCCCAACCCTGGCTCCACCCTAGGCCTCTTATCAGGAGGGGGCAAAGAACCTCTAATCAAAGTAATTAAATCTTCTGCCATTTTAAGCATATGCTTCTTGGGCACAGACCCTGCTGAACTAGGAGTGACACCAACAGAAGCTAAACCTGGCCTGCCTCTGGGAGAAGCCTTGGAAACAGAAGGAGAGGGCCTAACCACCCTAGGAAGGGAGGGGAGTACAGTAACCTGAGAAGCCCCTTCAGCCTGGCCTGCCTCCTGAGAGGCCACATCCTGCAATATTAAAGTCTCCCCCTGGGACTCCAGAGAAGCCTCCGTCGGTACCACCGGTTCCACTGACGCCTCTAAAGAACCGGCGTCCGGTACGGACGACTCTTCTTGCCTGGGTTTAGCTTTTAGTCTTTGCGCTTCTTCGAAGAAGCGGGTGCTGGAGAATCCGACGGCATATTATAACTGCACCGCTTCCCGAAGACCAACCTAGCACAATCTAACCTTCGCTTAATAGTGCGCTTATTGAACCTAGCACAAAAGCGACACCCAACAACATCGTGCTCAGGCCCCAAACAAGGAATACACAAAGAAAGATAATCCCTATGCGGTATCTGCTTCCCACAAGAAATACAGTTATTCACTTTTTCTGACATCCGGTAAACCACTGAGGCAAGAAAAAAACAAAATATTCCCCAACGGGGTACTTAGCCAACTTTGACTTGGTCTGAAACTCCGAATTCGAAAAATTTCAGAACGCCGAACGGCACTTGCAACGCTGCTTCTGCATCGGACCATGCGGCAAAAAAGACTGAGGATATGACGTCGGTCATGCGCATTTGTACCCTGACGTCCTGATGTCAGTCTTAAGCGCCTTGACCGACGTCAGCCTAATACCTTGATATTCGGGCCGACCGAGGACAGCGGACTACCCATATGTAAGGACTGCAGCAATGTGAGATGAAGAACATCGTTATATCCATAGGTTCATAGGTTCATATCCGCAGTAGCTGCTAGTTCAACTGGAGGCAGGGTGAGCTTTTCCAACACAAAACTGAGGTCCCATAAAGGAGTTGGTGATCTTCTGGGGGGGAGGGGGGGGGGCCTTAAATTTTTGGCCCCTCTAAGATACTGTTTTAGCAGAGGACGAAAAAAGATGGGAGGCTCTGTGTTGTAATGAGCCAAGATGGCAGAAGCATGGATTTTTATTGATGAAAAAAGACAGGCCCTTGTCAAGCATCTCAGTCAAGTATTGTAAAATCTGAGGAATATTTGACTTTGCTGTGTTCGTTCCTTGTGCTTGGTTCCAAGCACAGAATCTCTTCCATTTATCAGCATAAGATTTTCTAGTACTAGGCCTTCTGGCTTCCAAAATAACATCCATCACAAATTTACTGAGAGGAATTGTTTGAATAATTACATAATCAGCCATGCTGCCAGGTTCAGGGTTTGGAGCTGATTGTGCAGAATTTGATTGCTCTGCTGAGACAGTAGATGAGGTATTTGAGGCGAGTACCAAGGAGGTAGTTGAGACATTCCTTAGAATTGGGTACCAGTGCTGGCGAGGCCAGTTTGGGGCAATTAGGATCATTTTTGGTTTTTCCTGTCTGACCTTAAGTAAGACCTTGGGAAGAAGAGGCAGAGACAGAAAGGCGTAGACTGACAGATTTTTCCAACTGAAGGCTAGGGCATCCACTTTCCATGCTTGTCTGTGATAAGTCCTTGTGCAGAATTTGTCCAGTTGATCATTTTGGGGAGAGACAAACAGATCTATGTCCGGACTCCCCCATTTTTCTGTTATCATGCTGAAGACTTGTGGATCCAGTTTCCACTCGTGAGGGTCCATAAGATTTCTGCTTAGGTCGTCTGCCAGAGTATTTCGTTTTCCTGGCAGGAATTGAGCTTGAAGATGTACTTGATAAGTCAAGGCTGTGTCCCACAATGCCATGGCTAGTCTGCAAAGGGGGTAGGAATTTGTACTCCCCTGCTTGTTTATGTACCACATAACCATGGTGTTGTCCGTCTTTATCAGTAGTTGTCCTGGATGAATTAAGTCCTTGAAGGCTGTCAGGGCATTCTGAACAGCTAACATCTCTTTCTGGCCGATATGCAGATGCATTTGTTTTGTGCTCCATATGCCCTGAATGCATCTCCCTGCCAGGTGGGCCCCCCAGCATAGTCTGATGCGTCTGTAGTTAGGGTTTAGGTGGCAGGGGCTAGAGTGAAAGACCGTCCCATGTTCTGGTGACATGCCTCTGCCCACCAAAGAAACTCCTGTTGTAGGCAGGGAATGAGATGAATCATTGATTCCAGACTGACAATGTTGACTCCATAAACCTTTTAGATACCACTGTAGTTTCCTCATATGCAGTCTTGCATATGGAATTAGTAGAATGCAGGATGCCATGAACCCCAAAGCTTGCAGAATTTGTCTTGCAGATAACTGGGTTTTTTTGCCATCTTTTTGAAGTAAATAGTCAGTTGCCTTTGCTTGTCTGGTGTAAGGTAAGCCATCTGGGCAGCTGTATTCAAGCTTCCACCCAGGAATGTAATCTTTGAGAGGGTACCAGTTGTGATTTCTTTTCGTTTATTGTGTACCCTAGGCATGTTAGAAGCCTTTTTACAAACGCCAGATGTTGAAGAAGAATGTCTTTGTTTTCTGCTTGAATGAGACAGTCCAAGTAAGGGTAGATTTGTATACCTCTTTGTATGTAAAATGCAATTACTGGTGCCAGGCACTTTGTAAAGACCCTGGGCACGGTAGATAAACCAAATGGCAGTGAAGAGAATTGGTAATGCATGAAACCAGCCTTGAAGCGGAGGTATCTTCTGCACAATTCCCTTATTGGGATATGGAGGTATGCCTCTTTTAAAGTCTAGAGTCACTAACCAACCGTTCTTGCCCAGCATGGGCAGAAGCTGTTGTAAAGTCAGCATTTTGAATTTTGGGATGTCCAAGAATGTGTTCAAAATCGATAAATCCAGTACTGGGCACCAGGCATTGTCTTTTCTGGGTACCAGGAACAGTCTTGAATAAAACCCTTGCCCTTTTTCCTGTTCTGGTTGAATAGCCCCCATATCCATGAGGGACGTAACTTGTATCTGTGCCTCTGCCCATTGATTTTGTGGCAGATTTGGCCAACCTTTTGGAATTGGAAAGGTATGGAAATTAAATCTGTATCCCTGGGATACTATATTTAGTACCCACTTGTCCTGGGTTATTAACTGCCAATTTTGAGCATGAAGTGCTAATTTTCCCCCTAAGGGGGCGGCCAAAAGATAAGTGCTTGGTGATGGCAGACGGAAGTTATTGAGACTGTTTATTGTAGGGCTGTGCTTTGTTTCCTCCAGATTTGGAGGTAGATGCACCCCATTGCTTTGACCTGTGATTGGTATCTAGAGCCTTTTGAGCGCCTGGATATGCCCCGTGATGCTCTGTCGGACACAGGAAAGGACCAATTTTTTGTAGGCCAGTGTCTACTGAATCTGGGTAGCTGTACTTGTAAGAAATCTTTTACAGTTTGCATAGATTTAGCTTTATCTTCCATTTTCTTTAAAACCTCTTCTGGCTTATTAGCAAACAGAGTATCATGCTGCAAAGGTGTATCCAATTTAGCTTTAACATGATGAGGCAGACTTTGCTCCTTGAGCCAGGCATGCCTTCTAATCACAGATCCAGTAACTGTGGCCCTGCAAGAGGCCTCCAAGGAATCAAAACTACATTGCAAAGTATGCGTTCCAACCTGTTCTGCTGCATGCAATAATTCCTGCAATTCTTTATTTTCCAAACATTCAGAAATCAACATTATTTTCTGTTTCAATAATCCCATAACATGCTGTTGATATTTAAGCATATGAAACTGGCAGTTTAAGGCCCTAATTGCCAAGGTTGCAGACGTATAAACCTTCTTTACCCATCTATCCAGCGCCTTGGAATCTCTATCAGAGGGGGTAGGATTCTTAGCTGTTGAGGCCTTTACGCCTTTGGGACCCTGTGAGATAGTTTCAGGATCAGCAGCAGGATTTTTGAATACAAATTTGTGGGAGTCAGGAACCCTGTAATATCTGTCTGGCTTACTAGGAGCCGGAGGTAGGGAATCAGGAGCCATGCTTGATTCCGGAAACACATCATCAACAATGTCTAATACATGAGGTATAGCCAAAGGCCTATGCTGAGGAAGAAGAAGGAAATCCCTAAGCCTCTTTTTGGATTCCAAGAAATCCTGAATCTCCCAATGAAAATGTTCCTTTATAGTATGCAAGGTTTCTCCAAAAGAATAATCTTCAGGAGGAGATGCAGATGGGATGGATTCCTCTGCATCTGAATCCTCATAGGGTGGTACAGAAAATTTCTAATCAGAAGAGGAATCAGAAGAAATAGAAACCTGATCTGAAGATTCATAATCAGTGTCTTGCCTAGGCCTCTTATCAGGAGGGGGGGGGGCCTGGTTAAAGTAATTAAGTCCTCAGCCATTTTGATCATCTGTTTTTTTTTTTTTTTTTGTTTTGTTTTTTTTTAGGAATAGAGGCCTCAGCATGTGGCTCATGCGCAGGGCCGGCCTTAGCTGAATTGGCGCCCTAGGCGAAGTACTGCTCTGCCGCCCCTTAAGCCCCACCCATACCGAACTCAAGGAACACCCCTATTTGAGCCACGCCCACAGATGGGTCACTCCCACAAAACCCACTCCAGTTCTTTCAAAGTTTAAATGCATCAAAAAAACAAGTCATACTGCAACAGACACCTTGTAGTGTAGCTGACTGCAATTGAAGGCTGAATTTTCCTTAATAAACCTGCTTGATCTGTTGCTAGTGTACAAGAGTGAGATTGTGACAGCTT
This sequence comes from Protopterus annectens, assembly GCF_019279795.1. Lineage (NCBI taxonomy): Eukaryota > Metazoa > Chordata > Ceratodontiformes > Protopteridae > Protopterus > Protopterus annectens. Next base: position 697,845,099 of record NC_056748.1, read on the forward strand.
CAGGGTACAAAAAAATGCATGTGGATTTAAAGACAAGATTCTTGCCTGAACACAAGAGTGTCTGTAAACGACTTGAAATCAGGGCTAAATAGAAGACTGTCACAGCCGGATTGATGGCCAATTATTTTCCTTCATGCCGATACAACATTCTCATGATATGCACTCATATGGAAGCCACATGCCTTGCACTTTACAGATTCTGTAAACAAGCTCTGCAAGTATAATGCAAAGTTTGAGTTTCTGGTCCTGCAATGAATAAACAAAGGCCAGCTCTTGATTATGGAAATTCAGTCGTGCTACCAATGAAGTGATTCACATGATTATAGGCTACTGGCATGGAGGCCCTAAAGCCTAGCCAAGAATTTCACCCATTTGCCAAACAATACACAATGCTGTAACTATTCTGAAATCTTTGATTTACTTTAAAATACAAAAATGGCAGTGTTTTATCACTACTCCATTATAAAAACTGAAAATGACATGGGAGCATTTCTGCATCAATATTATCAATTAAACAATACATCATAACTGCTTGAAATATGGAGTTTCATAATGCTGACAGTGAATGCACAAAAAAACCTAACAAATATATATGTCTTTCTATCTCTAGCTATATCACAAAGACATGCGTTTCTCCCCAGACCGCCACTGAAAATTGGCCTTGGAATGATACAAAAAAATCCATATTGCTAGACCAAAACATTTCTACTATCAGCAGAATCACCACAACAAGCCACAGAAGTTCTGGGCAGGTATTAAACTTCTCCACCCAGGACAATCCACTAATCCAACCCCCTCAGCCCCTAGCAAAAAGTGCCAGAGTCCACTGCCAACACCTTCAACAATTTCTTAACAGAAACCATCTAAGCCCTTGCTAGCAAACTTAAACCCACTTTCCCTAATGCTAAAACCCTTAAACCCAGTGACAATCTCCTTTAGCTTCCAAAAAGTTCCAACTTCTCTCATTACAGCCCTAATCACAAAAATCAAACCTACCACCCTTTCAGCTGACCTCCTCCCTGCAGACTACCTGCTGATGTCATAGCATACCCTGTCACTATTTTGATGAACAGAACCATAACTGAAGCCTCTGTCTGGAATCATACCACTCCATAAAGGTGGTAGCTAAATTGAACTATCAAACTATAGACCAATAGCTATCCTTCCCCTCTGGCTAAAATTATGGAAAAGTGTATCCATAAAGAACTCTTACACTAACTAATTCAAAATAATCTTCTGGCAACTCCCAGCACAAAATGTTAAATAAAATAAATAAAAGGTGTAATAAAATGAATAAAAGGTGTTAAAAAAACAACAGGATGCTTCTAAAAACTTGTGCCCAGTGGGCTTACCTCAGTCAGTACATCTTTCAATCAGCTTATTTCCAATGCTGAAGAATAAAAAGATGGTTCAGACTTACAACTGCCACCCGTTTGTTAGCCAGGAAATTATTCCTTTTAAAAATGAACCAGATCTCATCTGCTGTGGTGGTGACTCACTGTTTGTAGTTTCTGCTGGAGGCTGTAAAAGTGAAGTTTTTGACATTCGGGATGAAGGGCCAAAATTCCGGTGCAGTTTTTCAACTATTGGAAAAGTGTTGCATATTACAAACAGTGAAGTCGGTAAGATGTCGGGATTGCTGCATTTGTATAAATCTGGACCTTGTGTGTGTATGTGTGTGTTAACAGTATACAGCACCTACTTGTATTGCAGTGCTGAAGTTCCATAGGTAGAAGATCGGTCAGGAGTTTTACATATGTATATGTATACATACATACATTATATATATATATATATATATATATATATATATATATATATATAAATAATCTCCATGGAGTTTTGTGATTCTGTTCCAAAGCGAGAGAAAAAAATGTACAGGATTGTAATTTATCTGCCTTTGCCTGGCTGTCATAACTAAATTATGTTTAGAGAAATTGATTTAAGAAATGCAGGTTTATAATCAGTGGTTCCGGAAGCCAGTAGGGGGTATGGAGAGCAAAAAGTGTGCTTAAGTGGTCCAAAAAGAGCAAGTTTTAGATGAATGCTACCATAAGTATGTATATAATGCAAGATATATAATCCATTAGTGCAAGTTTCATTAGGAATGCTTATAGAAATTTCTTAGGATTTCACAGAGACTTCTGCAGACTGTATTGTAGGGACTGGTGTCTGGTGACTCCAAAGCAAGGCGAGGCTGTAAAGGAGTAGTGACTTGCTCAAACTAACTGAAATGGATGGGTCCACATCAATGCAGGGTCAACTCTACGCAAGAAAACGTTAAATAGTAAGTCATAAATAACTACTAATCGCCTCATCAAAGTGGATATTTAATTATATAAAGTTATACACAAGCCTTCACCTTACTTATCTTCCACAAATTTTGCTTGTACAAGGCATTTAGCTGTAACCTGCTATGTCACTTAGTTTTTGTGTATTAAGTGTGTTTCTCCGTAGGTTAAAATACTGTTTTGAATCTAAACTATGTTCTGGAATTATTCCTACTGTATACTGTTGCCCTGTCAGTTTTGCACCTGGGATGAGTCTGAAAATGGTCCAGGTAGATCAATTTTCAATGCTGGATAATAAATAAATAAATACATAAAACAGCACTTACAGACAATCCCTTGCTGCCACCCCCCACACACCCATGTTACCACAAAAGCTTTGAGGGAATGACAAGGAACAAATAGCCTGCTTAAATTAATTTCAGCTTTTAGAAACATAAAACATGATCGCAGTAACTTTCCCACTCCAAGTAACCATAATGGCATTTGGGAGAGGAGACATGTTTTACAGCCCAAATCCAAGAAATACTGCTCATTGTGATATACTCTAGCATATTACCAGCAGCACACAATGGCAGAAATTCCCAGTGAAGTATTCCCCTACAATAGTCCTAATCACACTGCCCATTGTAGGGTATCTCAGCTTGTTTCTGACATTAATATATGAAGGCCACGCACAATGGCTAAAATACCCACATAACCAATAACCAAAACTTGTACAGTAGGAATGTTTGACTGGCAAAATACAATAAATGTTCAAATTAATGCATTTCAGCCTGGTTCCAGTAATAGCACTTAATGGCTACAACACCCACCCCATAACCAGAGTTGTACTAGGGAGAAGGCATGACTGAGTGGACAAATGCAATAAATACTGTCTGCCCTAATACATTTCATTCTATTTTTAGCAATAACACACAAAGTAACAACCTTTCCCAGCCACTCCTAAAAATACAACTGCAGTATGGACAATACACATGCCTAATTATGTTCTCCAAAATTATTATTTTTTTTAGTTATGCACTTCAGATTATTTCTGCAGTAGCACAATGACAGAAATTGTTCCCTCCCTGAAGAACTATATTGCAGACAGCAAATGGGTACCCCTTTTCCCTCAGCAGCTCCTCTGAGCCAGCTACTTCTGTCCTCAGAGGAAAGCATGCCTCTGCATGCTGAATTCTTCTCAGGTTTACTGGTATTAAACACCAAGTAATGGGTCTGGCTAGCTCAAACTCCACTGGGTAACATTTAGAATTTCCACTAGGTGTCACCTTTGTGGCAAGACACAGCGGTCTCCCTTACCCTAGAATAGGTGAGCAGGTAATGGCAGCTCGCTCCCACCCCCTCCCACAGTCAGCTTTTGCAGGCAGAACAGTGATCAACTCTTCAGGAAATGATACATGAAGTTTACAATGCAGCCAGTAAGCATGGAAGTTCAACAGGTAGGTTCAGCTGTAAAGTAATCCTGGTATAGTACAGTGATTAGCAAAGTTTAGCATTTATGTCCATCAGCAGACACATTATAAGCAATATCTATCTTAAATCCATCATTCCTAATGTAGCAAGTATGCATCCACCGACCAAACTGCACTACACAGACCACAGCTTCTCCATATTTAAATTCCATATATACACACACACACTTTCTCATGCATACAGAAGCAAATAGTTTAAATTACACACACATACACTTAACTTCTTTCTTAACCGAACGGCCAAACAAGCACACACGGACTTAATCCCTCTTAACAAAACTGCTAGCTTACATTTCGCACGCCTGCAAAACGTATTTACTTCCACGTTGGTGTGTACACGCATGATTCTCCTTAAAGGAGAAGACGCTAATACCGCAATGCTGTAAAAGCGGGAGGGCGCTCACCACCCCCTTTGCCCTGTGGTTCCGGTGCCCTCGAGCAGGCACCGAGAAGAAAGAATGGACTAACTAAATTAATTAAAATAAAAAAAATAAATAAAGGAAAAAATTGCGCCCTTTACAAGGCCGGCGTTTATGGCGCCCTAGGCGGTCGCCTAGTTCGCCTATGCCTAAGGCCAGCCGTGCTCATGCGTCAGTTTTTTAGCCTTAGAAGTTGTTTTTGTCTTTGTTTTTGAAGCTGGTGTCAGTTTTATATAGAAATGTTGAGGCCTGAAAACACCCTCAGAAGCCGGTGCCTGCTCAGTAGATCTGGACCCATCCGAGGGAGAGACATCCACGGGAACAATACTCCAAGAATCTTGCGATATGCCGGACTCCACATGGGTCTCGGTAGAGGCCTGTGACTCAAAAGTAGTATCAGGGGCTGCAAAAGCACCTCACTGAGCACTAGCGAACCAGCGACTGGCTTAGGAGAAGCTTCGTCGTCGGTTTTGGACCTCGACAGTCTGTCTCTGTCCTTTTCTTTGAGTTTTTTGTGACCTCCGGTAATCGGACTGCTATCCGACGACATTTCAGGGTAATTAAATCTGTTTCCAAAATATTTTGAGGCAAAGATATACCGACGCTTAATAGTGCGTTAGTTAAATCTAGCACAAAACCGACAGCAAGGCACGTTATGATCTGGGCCTAGGCAAGGAATGCAGTACAAATGAAAATCCTTATGAGGTATTTGCTTCCCACAAGTAATGCAATTATTAACTTTTACTGACATCAGAAAGGAGCAAAAAAAAGTTTCCCCAACGGGGTACTTAGCTTTAGTTGAAGACTTCGGTTCTGAAACTCGAATGCGAAAATTTCATGAGTTGGCCGACTGGCACTTGTGAACTGCTTCTGCTTCAGGCACCGCACGGCAAGAAAGACTGAAGAAAATTGTGTCTGCTGCATGTTTTATACCCCTGACGACCACCCGTCATCATGGAAGAGGAGACAGTAACCAATGCAGGACCCAAGACTTCGATATTCAGGCCGACTGAGGGTAACCTGCC